>NC_050580.1:23067228-23368298 GCF_011100635.1 Trichosurus vulpecula | reverse complement strand
CTTAAGGATAGGGATGGTTTTATCTCTCTTTGAATCCCTGGATCCTCTTAACTAAGTAAATGTTTGATTGATTGATTCAGAGGCAACCTTTGGCCCAGGAGCCCATCAAGTACTAGTATGGTGGGGAGGGTAGAAAGGAAGGCTCATCATCTCTCATTTCTTTCTCACAACCACCCTGGGAGGTAGGTGCTCTTGTTATCCCCACTTTATAGACAAGGAAACAGAGGCAAGCAGGTGAAATGGCTTACCCTGAAGTTACATACACATACACACACACACACACACACACACACATACACACACACACACACACACACACACACACACACACACACACACGCATATTGTCCAGACCTAGGAGTTCATCTAGGTAGGGAACTGTTGAAAAGAAACTTCCTCAGTTAATGATGAAGTTGGTGATGCAGTGGGCCTGGAATCAGGAAGACCTGAGTACTGTCAAATGCAGCTGACTGAAGCAGACCTAGTCTCCCTTTGGAGACCCATAAACTGCCCGAGGCTTACCAGAGTATCACTCTCAGCCTCAGAGTTTTCTGTAAATGTCCTAAACTCTTCCCTTTGAGATTCCCAGACTTTATGAACTCTCAGTTGCTTTGCAAAACAGCTTACCTGGAGACATCATAGAATGTCCCACCCCTTTGCACCTGTAGCCCTTCTTCCTCTGCCCAGATACTTTATAAGAACGCCATTCCAGCCCCTTTTGGGGCTCCCCAGCACTTGTTACTGCATGGAACCCCAGTTGCAACCCCTCGCTCCAACTAAAGATCATAATTTTTGCTATATTGCTGCCTTCTCCTTAATCCAGGTTGACAGTACAAACCTGGCCTCCGAGACTCATTGGCTGTGCAGCCCTGGGCATTACTTAATCTCTGTCTCAGTTCCTCAATTGTTCAATTGGAATAGTAATGACACCTATTTCCCAAGGTTTTGGTGAGAATCAAATGAGATAATATTTGTTTTTTAAAAAACGCACTTAGCACAGGGCCTGGCGCATAGTAGGTGCTATAAATATGCTCGTTCCCTCTCCTTCCTCCCCTGTTCATTCAGGTTGACAGCTCCGTGTTAAAGAGTTGTGTGGGGGCATGAGAGGCAGGTGCAGTGGCTTGCCCAGGAACACATCAGCCAACCATGTCCAAGGCAGGAACGGAAGGTCTCTCCTTCACTTGAAGCTGACTTCCCACTCTCTGCCCTGCATTATCTTTCCAGGGACTATTGATCATCAACAGCAATCTGAGTAGTCCAGAAACCCTTAGGAAGACATTTCAACTGATGCTCAAAAAATAAGCAGAACCAAAAGAATGGTTTACACAAAGAAAACAACTCTAGAAGTCAGAATAATACAATTCCTTATCTTGACACCAAGAACTGATAGAGAAGTCTAGGGGTTGCAAATGAATGAATGAATCGGAGGTCTATGCTAGGGATACAAGGAGAAAAGCAAGACAGTCCTGGCTCCCAAGAAGCTCACATTCTATTAATAGAGGAAACAGCACAGTACAGACAGAATTAAGCATAAACTTTCAGACCACATCTGTGTCAATTTATTTTGCTTAAATGTATTTCTTGGTTGTGGGGCCACTAGGTGGCGCCATAGTGCATAGAGCTCTGCAGCTGGAGTGAGGACAACTCATCTTCCTGAGTTCAAATCTGACTTCAGACACTTACTAGCTGTGTGACCCTGGCAAGTCACTTAACCCTGTTTGCCTCAGTTTTCTCATCTATAAAATGAGCTGGAGAAGAAAAAGGCAAACCACTGCAGGATCTCTGCCAAGAAAACCCCAAATAGAGTCATGAAGAGTCAGACACAACTGAAAACCAACTGAATAAATGAACAAATGAATGGGATGAGGGGTGGTCCTTGGAAATGATAACTTTTTTTAAAAGCTTCCCAAAAATGTCTCTTTGTTTCATGTCCCTGCTCAGTTTCCCCTGGGAACCTCAGAATTTAATTTGTCTTGCTCCCAGCCAGTCATTGGATGACTAGAAAAGCATTTATTAAATGCTTACTAAATGCCAAGCACTATGCCAAGCACTGCAGACACATAGAAAAACCAGATCAGTCCTGGCTCTCAGGGAACCCATACCAAATTGCATGTTAAAAAAAGGTCAGTTGCAGAATGTCTGTAAAGGCCCCCAAATTCTAAGGCAGCAGCAGTGGGGCAGGGCAAGATCCAGTGGTCCTCAGCCTCCATCTGTAGGCTAGATGACAGGGCTGGGCATTCATGGGACAGAGGCAGGGTGGATGGATGGTAGGTCTTGCAGGTCCTGATTCCTGATTCTACAAAGTATGGTCTATGGAGTCTTGAGCAAGACCCCCAATGTCTCTGGGCCTGAGTTTCCTTATCTTTAAGATTGGAGGTTGGTTTCAGGGCCCTCTGGGGTCCCTTCTAGCTCCCAATCTATGATTCTACAGTCCCCTGAGGTTATTAGGCTCTGTCTCATTCTGAGGTTTCCTCGAATGTGGGTAAAAGGGTCCCGGGGTCTTGTACAAGCACTCCAGCTAACAATTTCAGCTACAGGATACATTTATTTCACTCCAGAACAAGAAGACAAGTAAACAAAAAGAAGTTCCAGGAGTCCCCAAATGTATGCACTACATATGTACATGCAGATCTATCTCTCCTTCCTTCTCTGAGGAGACCCAGCTTCCTCCATTCACTTGTCCAGTCCTCCAAATTGCTCCTGTTACTCTGTAATATTGGCCCATTTTCCTTTGTGCTAATTAAAGCACTGAGTTAAATAGATTCCCCTTCTACTTCTTCTACTGCCTTCTTAAGAGAAGGGAATATTTGAAAATAATTCAATTATCTTCAAGAATAGACTAGGGCAGATATCATGGCATGTTGAATTTATTTATTACTTGCTTTGCTATAATTTATTTTACTTTTTAAAATTATATAATAAATTAATTTATTTCTAGTTTTCACTTACATAAGATTTTGAGTTTTAAATTTTCTCCCCCTCTCTCTCCTTCCTCCTCCCCAGGACAGCATGCAATCTGACATAGGCTCAACTTAGGCATTCATATTAAACATATTTTCACATTAGTCATGGTGTAAAGAAGAACTAGAACCAATGGGAGGAACCACAAGAAAGAAGAAACAAAACAAAACAACAAGAGAAAAGGAGAATAAATTCAGACTCCAAAGTTCTTTCTCTGGATGTGAATAGCATCTTGAGTATGAGTCTTTTGGAGTTGTCTGAGATCCTTGAATTGCTGAGAAGAGCTAAGTCTATCGAAGTCAGTCATTGCACAATGTGGCTGTAACTGTGTATAGTATTCTGGTTCTGCTCATTTCACTCAGCATCAGTTCATATAAGTCTTTCCAGGTTTTTCTGAAGGCTGCCTGCTCCTCATTTCTTATAGCACAATAGTATTCTATTACATTCATATACCACAACTTGTTCAGTCATTCGCCAATTGATAGACATTCCCTCAATTTCATCATGATCTGAAAAGGAGGCATTTAATATTTCTGCCTTTATGCATTGGATTGTAAGGTTTTTGTGCCCTAATATGTGGTCAATTTTTGTGTAGATGTCACGTACCATCGAGAAAAAGGTATATTCCTTTCTATCCCCCTTCAATTTTCTCCAGAGGTCAACCATATCTAAATTTTCTAAAATTCTATTCATCTTAACTTCCTTCTCTTTTATTTTGTGGTTAGATTTATCTAGTTCTAAGAGGGGAATGTCGAGGTCCCCCACTAGTATAATTTTGTTATCTATTTCTTCCTGTAACTCCCTTAACTTTTCCTTTAAGAATTTGGATGCTATACCATTGGTGCATATATTTTTAGTAGTGATATCACTTCACTGTCTATGGTACCTTTTAGCAGGATGTAGTTTCCTTCCTTACCTCTTTTAATTAGATCAAGTTTTTACTTTTGCTTTGTCTGAAATCAGGATTGCTACCCCTGCTTTTTTTTTTTTTTTTGCTTTAGCTGGAGCATAATATATTCTGCTCCAGCCTTTTACCTTTACTCTGTGTGTATCTCTCTGCTTCAGATGCATTTCTTGTAAACAACATATTGTAGGATTGTGGTTCTTAATCCGCTCTGCTATCTGCTTCCATTTTATGGGAGAGTTCATCATATTTACATTATAGTTATAATTACTGTCTGTATTTTTCTCTCCATGCTATTTTCTTCCATGTTTATGCTTTTCTCTCTCCTTTCTCCCTTTCCCTCCTCACTAGAGTTTTGCTTTCTACCACCACTTCCCTCAGTGTGCCCTCACTTCTCTCAGCCCCTTCCCTTTACATTCCCTTTACCCTTACTGGTTCTTCCCTTCCTTCTATCCACCCCTCCCTTTTATTTTCCCTTTCCCCTCCTACTTCCTAATGGGTGAGTTAGATTTCTTTATCTAACTGATTGATTGTTATTCCCTCTTTGAGCCAAATCTGATGAGAGTAAGGTTCAAATAATGCTCCCTTCTTTCCCTCTATTATAATAAGTTTTTGTGCCTTTTCATGTGATGTAATTTATCCTTGTTTTCCTACTCCTTTCCACTTCTCCCAGTACAATCCCTTTTAACCAGTTAATTAGATTTTTTTTTATCTTCACACCAAAGTCAACTTATACCCATGTCCTCCATCTGTGTATGCCCCTTTTAAATGTCATAATAACAGTACAGTTCTAAAGAGTTACAAGTGTCATTTTTCCTCCAAGGATGTAAATAGTTTGCCTTTATTAATAACATGTTGTTTTTTCTTCCATGTTTACCTTTTTATGTCTCTCTTGAGTCTTGTATTTGAAGATCAAATTTTCTGTTGAGCTCTGGTCTTTTCATAAGGAAGATTTGGAAGTCTCCTATTTCCTTGAATGTCCATCTCCCCCCCATGAAAGATTATGCTCAGTTTCACTGGGTAGTTGATCCTTGGTTGTAATCCAAGCTCCTTTGCCTTATGGAATATCGTATTCTATATCCTCTGATCTTTTAATGTAAATAGAAGCTACAGGGTCCTGTGTAATCCTGATTGTGGTTCCATGATATTTAAATTGTTTCTTTCTGACTGCTTGCAGTATTTTCTCTTTGACCTGGTAATTTTGGGATTTGGCTACAATATTCCTTGGCATTTTCAATTTGGGATCTCTTTCAGGAGGTGATCTGTGTATTCTTTTGATGACTATTTTACCTTCTGGTTCTAGGACCTCACGGCCATTTTTCTTGATGATTTCCTGAAAGGGCATATTGGATTCAAAGTCAGAAGACCCAGGTTTGGATGTTTCATCTGGCACTTACCACTTGTAGGACCTTAGGAAAGTCACTTTTCTTCTCTTGGACCTCAACTTCCTCACCTGTAAACCCTCACCTGAGGATTTCAGTCTAGTCTGACAGAGGTCCTTTCCAGCTCTAAACCCTGTGATCTATGATCTCACTGGAAATGGGCATGAAGAATGTCCCAAAAGCACAAGGAAGAATTCCTCTTTGTCCCAGCACAATGACCAGTAGCACCCCAGAGTGTTTATTAAGGTTCTCAGAATTCAGTGGGAATTCACCCAGTCTAATATATACAAGTCCGAATTTAATACCTTTGGACACAGTAAGGATGAAACAAAACTCTTATCTTTGACCAACAGAGAAGGCCTTCCCCCAGCCACATCTCAGCTCTCAAACTTTGGAATTTTCAATGAGGAAAAGACCTTAGAAATTGCCATTAACTTGTAAATCTCTAGTGCTCTCCAGTGGGTAGGAAGCAGGACATTTTAAAATTTGTATTTTGAGGAACATGAAAAGAACTGTGGGACTTCCCTTTCCAGTTTATCCAGTTTTAAAGGGTTTGTTTTGTTTTTAATGATCAAGAGATTCGTGCAGCTAGTGAAAGACTGGGTGTTAAGATCTAGGATTTCTCTTAACATTACAGGATTTAAAGCCTGAAGGAAAGTCAGAATTTGAACTCATGTCCTCTGACGCTAAGTCCAGGGTTCTTTTCATTGTAGTTGGTGTTGTCTTGCTTGGCTAATTTTGTTTTGGTTGCTAATGATCTCTGAGCATTCTTTAGGGCTTTTAAGTGGAATATACAACTCTTGGAAGCTAGCTTTAGATTTTGTTCCGGACCTGTGATTTTATTAGTATAAAGTGCCAGCGAAGGAACTCCCTCTACAATACGGATCTGCAACTACCCTGCACATTGTAATCCTAGCCTCTAAAACTTCAAGATCTAAAAAGTTATCTGCACCACTGACAGGTAAAGGCACTTGCCCAGGATCATGCAGCCAAAGTGGACCAGAATCAGTACCTGAACCCAGGTCTTGCTGACCCTGAAAACAGCTTTCTACCCACAATGCTGCAAGGTTTCGTTTTGAAAACAGACTCAGCTGGAAGTGCTCAAGCTTGACAAACTCATGAATAAAGAATTTGAATTTCTCTTTCCTGAAGTTGCATGGATGTCGATAGTAAACCAGCCTAAAGATGCCTTGAAATGAAACTGAAACATTGTCTCCTTATTCCAAACTGCTCACAAATCTGATCAAAAGACCTTCCCGCCCAGTCTCAGTGGATGGCTACAATCAATTTGGGTAAAAACTATTTAGTAGCACTGACATTCTTTGAAGAGTAAAAGAGTTATAACACAAACACTGTATTCCAGAGGTAAAGACAAATTCAATCAGGTACATTTTAGGTATCCAAACTGGAGCTACCTTCAACTTAGAAGTAAAAAAAAATCATTTATTTGTTTGTTCATTAATCAATCAATCAATCAATTAATTAATTCCATATAACAAACATTGTAGATCAGGCAAAGGTCCAAGTAAGCTCTGAGACTCTAAAGCTATACACGATGATGCAGGCTGTTCTTGCAAAGATTTAGGGACTTAATTGGAAGGGATGGGGTTAGGGGAAGTGAGGGCAAGAAGACAGCTATAAAACATAGGATAACTCCAAAAGAGAGATTCAGAGAAAGTGGTATGAGACACTTGAGGAAGAGGAAACATTTTCACCTACGGTAGGGAGGAGTCACAGGAGGCTTCAAGAAGATACAGCATCTGATACGAGCCTTGAAAAAATGAAGTAATTGTAACAGATGGATATGAGGAAGGGAGCCCTTTCTAGTTTTAGAAGATGGAATGAGCACAGGCACAAAGAAGAGGGAAGGCAGAATGACCCAAGTCAGTTAGTCCTCAGACACCGGGCACTTATTAATCACGTAGTTCTAAGCACTATGCTAAGTGCTGGGGACACAAAGAAAGGTAGAACATAGTCCCCGGCCCCAGGAAACTCACATTATAATGGGGGGGGGGACGGACAATATATAAATCCATAGATACAGACAGAATAGATGGAAGGTCATCCAGTAGAAGGGAAGGCACTACTATGGGGGTTGGAGGGAGGAAGACAGGATGTCTGCAGAAGGTGGAAGCCAAGAATGTTAAGAGGTCAAGGTGAGGAAGAAGAACATTTCAGGCAGAAAGGATGGCCAGTACAAAGGTGAGTGATAGAATGTCTCAAGTGAGGAATAGCAAGGCGAATAAAGTATAAAAAGATTGGAAAGGCAGGAAGGTGCCATGTTGTAAAATGTCAAATTAAGGATACTATAATTGATCCTAGAATGAAGAAGGGACCCACTGGAGTTTGTTGAGTAGTAGGGTTACATAGGCAGTTATTTGTCACAAATGTTTCTACTTACTTTTTTATGTACATGTTGCATTCTTCTGCTATTATCTCTTCTTTACAGATGAGGAAACTGAGGCAGACAGAGGTTAAATGACTTGCCCAGGGTCACATAACTAGCAAATCTGAGACCAGTACTCTATCTACCATGCCACACTGTCAACAAAAAAAAAACTTACTGTTATTATTCTCCAAGAGAGATGTTGCTATTATAATAAGAAGGTGTTTGGCACTTAGACTGACTCTAAGGAATTGAGTGGAGTGTGAGGGGCCAGATTTCTCTACAGTTACTTTAGAATTATAAAATTAATTGAAAGCATAATTACTTATTTGGAAATGATGCCACATACTTATAAGATTTAGGATTCCACTAGAGGGTAGTAGACACAAATTATAAAATATGAAAAGGAGGCTACTACCTTTTGGATCTGGTAGAAGCATTTCATTTTCTTCACCTTCTACCAATTTCCCCTTCTCTTAAAATAATATTAAAAAAACTACACCGTTAAGGGGAAAGCCTTGTCTTCAATGGCTTAGCTTTATATTAGCTTGAGGTAATTTAATAAAATTCTGCCTGTGTGTTTAAAAACGATATAAGAAAGCTAGGCTCCCTAGGTTAGGAAACAGCGTGGGTGTAATCCCAGTTCAGAACACCACTGGTATCAACTTTCTCCTCTTGGTGGAGATCAGTGCCCCACCCTGCTCCTGCTGAAAGGACAGGATGCTAGTGTCTCACCAATGAGGAGAGTGTCATACCAATGGGCTTTGGAACTCTGGTTACGTGGGTACTTAAAAACACCATCTTATTCATTTATTCAAAAACTTTGAGTACCTACCATGTGCAAGAATAGGACATGGTATTAAGGGTAAAGATGAGAGAAAAGGAGTTTGTGATTTGTTTGGGGGAGATAAGACATACAGAGCACCCATATTTGGTGAAGTTTTAAAATTTTAAAAGTTACAAAATCGTTGCACTAACATCCTTATTTAAGACAAGGAAACTAACAATAGAAGGGAAGAGAAAATCAATACTAAGTATATTACAGCTTTCACAGTAGAACGTAAGTTTCTTGAGGACAGGGGCAGTTTTTATTTTTGTCTGCATCCCTAGACCAGAGGTAAGAGATCTTGGGACCTCTTTTTACTCTTAAAAATTATCGAGGACTCCATAGAACTTTTGTTTATGTGAGTTACATCTGCCTATTGATATTTACCATATTAGAAATTAAAACATCTCAGTATTATTATGCAAATAGTTTTGTCCTTAGACCTGATAGGAGATCACCCATGGGTCCCCAGACCAAAGGGTATGCTAGAGCCAGCTCAAACCAGCTTAAGAGTCCATTGTTAAATTTTCAATGTGAGCATTTTCAGCTTGGAAATTGGCAAACTGCAGATCAGGGCTTGATTTACTGTTTTGTTGCTTGTCTGGACTTTAAAAAGTGAAGGGGAGAATGTTAAGAATGCAGATGAAACCTGAAAGTTTCCTGCGTACATTTCTCCTCCAGCCAGTTCTTAAACATTTCCGAGCAACCTCCTGCCCAGGCCCCTCTTGGAGAACCGCTGCCGTAGGCTGACACAGTGCCTGGCAAGTAGGAGGTGATGAATAAATGCTCATTGAACTGAACTGAATTCACCAAATGCTAAAAGAAGAGATCCAGCCGTGGCAATAACAAACAGTAATAAATTCAGACGGAGAACTGTAAGATTTAGAAAGCATTTGGCCTAATTGTCTCGTTTGAACCTCATTACAACATTGGGAGACAGGGACTAGGATCATAAGACCATAGATTTTGAGGAAGAGACCCCAGAGGCCATCTACTCCACCCCCCTAAATTTACAAATGAGGAAACTGAGGCCCCAGGGAGATGAAGTAACACACCGTCAATGGCAGAGAAAGAAATTAAACTCAGATCCTATGACTGTTTCTATTTTATTACTGTACCTCTAAATATTAGCACCTATTTTATATGTAATGAGTGAAAAAGCATTTATTAAACTCCTACTGTGTGACATGGGGGAGGTAGGTGGTACAGGACTCCAGCCCTGGAGTCAGGAGGATCTGAGTTCAAATCGGGCCTCAGACACTAGCTGTATGATCCTGGGCAAGTCACTTAACCCTGTTTCTTTAGTTTCCTCATTTGTAAAATGAGCTGGAGAAGGAAACGACAAACCACTTCAGTATCTTTGCCAAGAAAACCCCAGATAGGGTCACAGAGAGTCAGTCACTACTGAACAACAGCTTTTATAATTACCACTTGTCAAGTTCTCCCAGCAGACTTAGCAGTCAGCATGCAACCTATACTCTGGGTTACTGTTCTTAACGTGTTCTCTCAAAATGTAATAAGAAGGATGAGAAGTACCATAGGCCCATAAGGGGACTGCTACATTGTCCTATGAAAAACTGAAATGGCTCCAACGTGGGCCAGCAAAACCAGGAAAGAAGGCACAGAAACTCTTCCTGGCAACCTAGGCATGGGTGGGAATTCATACCTGCAGCATGGGCAGAAATCAGAAATAGAGCATCCCCATGTCTCAGGGGTATGATCTGTGGCCTTTTGTTGTATGACCGTATCTTACCAAGGAGAAGCTTTTGTAAAATTGTTCAGCTAAGCTCCAACTGAAGCAGACCTACCTTCCATCTTTTGAAAGATAGACAAGGATATATGTGTATATGTTGAAAGCATAAATTTCTCACTTGTTTGCCAGTGAGCTGCAAACAATGACAAAATAATACTCATTAATTATTTAATCTTGGAGTTCAAAGAAACTTCAGAGTACACAGAGTCTAATATCCACATAGAGAAACTGAGGCCCAAGTGGTTAACTTTATACACATTTAACTGAGGCAATCAACTCAATGATACTGGGCCTGGGGTCAGGAAGACCTGAGTTCAAATCCAACCTGTGGTCCAGGACAAGCCACTTAACTTCTATTTGCCTGTTTGTGAAGTGGGGATAACAACAGCCCCTACCCCCCAGGGTTGTTGTGGAAACCCAATGGGATAATCACCGTAAAGGGCATAGCAAAGTGCTCCTCGCAGTAAGTGCTATGTATAAGTGTTGGTTCTTGTTATTAATCTTACTGATATTGTAGACAAATAAATCCCTTTAATATGAGGGATTCCTCCTTCTTGAAGGAAAAAAATTAGAAAGGCTATTTTTTAAAGTTCTTATAACTGGGTACCATTGTCCTTTTTTTTAATGAGATTTATAATTATATCAATGTAGGGAAGGAGCTCGTGGGATCTGAAACAGAATCCTGACTCTGCCACATACTTCTTATGTTACTTTTGGCAGGTCATTCGACTCAGTTTCCTCATCTGCTGAATGCGGGTATTGGACTATATGACCCCTAAGGTTCCCTCCAGCTGGAGATCAATGATCTCAGTGAGGAATTTCCTGTATCAGTGTAGAGCCCTATGTACTCTGAAACTGAGAGGTGCAGAGAGGGTGAGTGACTTGTACTGTTAGAGGCTGAATCGAAATCTGGTTTTCGTGGCTCTTGGGTCAGCTCTCTGGCTAGAGCCTAGCTAAGCAGGCTGGCTGCATGCTGGATAGAGTCTTGGGCCTGGAGTCAGGGAGATTTGAGTTTAAATCTAGCTTCAGAAACCTCCTAGCTGGGTGACCTTGGGCAAGTCACTTATACTATATGCCTTAGTTTCCTCAACTGTAAAATAGGGATAATAAGGGCACTTGCTCCCCAGGGTTGTTGTGAGGATCTGATGAGAAAATATTTGTAAAGCACTCAGCGTTGCGCCTGGCACATGGCGTCCTCAGGCTACTTCCTTGGGTCTCAGTTTCTGCATTTGTAAAATGGGGTGGTCTGATGTTGGAATTCAAATCAAGCTTTTATTAAGCACACCATGTCCAAGGCACTGGGGATGTAACGATGGAAAACAAAGGTCTTGCCCATGAGTTTACTGCTTTAAAAGGAGAACAAGGCACACACACTGGCGTGCGGGTTGTGGTGAGGGTAAAGCAAAGATCCAAAGCGGTGCTGCTGCTTTCACCACCGCTGCTGCTGCTGCTGCTGCTACTTTTGTTGAAATTTGGAGAGGGAGAGACTAGTGGCAGCTGGGGTGCCTGTGGGAAAGCTTCCTGGAGGAGGAGGTGCCTTGGGAGCTAGCACCGTACAATGGAAACAGCAGCGACTCCTGGATCGAAAGAGAAGGTCTTGTCTCCTGCTTCTGACACTGCCTGTCTGATCTCGGGCAAATCCCCTCAACTCCTTGGACCCCAGTTTCCTCATCTGAGAAATGAAAGGGGTTGGACCAACTGGCTTCGACAGAGCTTTTCCAGCTTTAGATCAACGATCCTTTGACTCTGAGAAGGTTTTCTATGATGACCAACAACAGTTCCAAAGGATTATAGATGAAACTTGCTACCCACATCCAGAGGGAGAGGTGATGGCTCTCTCTGTGTCTCTGTCTCTGTCTCTCTGTACATATATAATATATATATTATATATATATATATATACAATACACATATATATGTATGTATACACACATACATACATATTCTCTGCTGGATATGGAAATCTATCTTACGCAGTAAGGAAGTAGGAGGGGAAGAGGCTAAGAGCAAGGCAGGAGTGGTAATAAGGTAACAACATATTCATTATTTTTCTTGGATTAACTAATACAGGATTTCATGATGATACATGTTTATAATGGGTTTTGATTTTCTTGCTTTCTCAACGAAAGGGAAGGGGATGTGGTGGAGATAGTTTTCAGAGCTCAAAATAAAATATTTTTAAAAGATGTTTTCCAATAACAACTGTATCTGACAGTGTTGGACACAGGATTCCGATCCAGGACTCTCTTGATAGGACATTCCTCACCCTGTACCCACCACACGGCCTGTTTTCAGCAGAGCAGGATGTGGAAGGAGTACACCCCAAGGCACTAAGGGAAGAGAAGGAACCACGAATGAAATGCAGACTGCCAACAAGGGAGCAGTCGGAAATCATCCATGGAACTTTGCCTCTGAAGCTCACTGTCCTTCCCATTTTAGAGAATTATCTTAAAAGAAAAATCATGGAATATCATCTTTTCTTGGCCAAGTCCTGCGATTTCATTGGCATTGGAAATTCTAACCTGCTCTGAAACTTATAATCTTAGAGAGGTACCCAGGGCACAGAGAGGTTAGGCAGCTTGCTCAGGGTCACACAGCGAGTAGGTGTCAGAACCAAGACTTGAAGCTAGCTGTCTATCTAGCTAACATGCCAATCTGTCATGCTATTGTGATGACTCTATTCGTAACATCAAGAAAACCAGACCTACCCAGTGAGGGCACCTTGGCATCTGCTCTGTTGCTGAGGGTACCCCACCCAGTCCTGGCTTCTTATTTTTATTCTGGGAACACGAATCAAATCAGAACTGCCATTGCTATAGAGTAGGGTGTGGCAATCACCGCCCTACTCACTCTCTCTGTGACTCTAGATTGATCTGTAATTTAATAATACAACCACTTATATTATTAACATGTAAAATGAACATATCATGTAAAAGTGCATACAACTTAATCTAGCATAATAACAATTCTTAATTGATTAGGAATGATAAAATCCAATGGCCTTGTGCTTTGCACAGTAATCATACTTTTACCAAGAGCTAAGCAAGTGTATTATTTTCTTTAAATAATGAGTCAGTAAAAGAGGGTTGAGTCATTGACTAATCCTAGAGTATTTAGAATAGATCATTTGTTCATTATTCTTGGAACACCAAAATTGTTAGCTCTGAGAAAATCGAGGCAGAAATAAAATGAAGAACATAGCCCCAAATAGCTGAGCATTGGACGCATCCCCCGGCCACTAAGGATCTCCACTCAGGACGAGAAAGGACCATCAATGGTGAGCCTCAGAAGTCCTCAACTCCAGCCTCCCCGTTTTATAGCTTGGGAAACTGAGGACCACTTGGGTAATGAAAAGTGTGGCAGATAATCATAGGCTTTTAGAGTTAGAAAGGATCACGTTTTCATAGATCTAGAATTAGAAATAATCTTAGAAGCCATCCAGTCCACTCCCTCACCCCATTTTATAGATTAGGAAATCTCGGAGGGTTAAAGTAACTTCTCCAAGCTCATGTAGTGATACATTGAAGAAATAGGTTTCGAACTCTGCACCTCTCACTCCAGATCCTTTGTTTTTCCATTATATTATGCTGCCATCTGGTGTAACCCCCTCATTCTACAGATGTGGAAACTGAGGTTGAGAGAAAAGATGGCCCAATGTCACAGTTAATTCCTGACAAAGCTATATGATAGGCCTTCTGCTTTCCTCTTTCTCTACTAATTCTCTTGAAAATCTCATTAACTCTGATGAGTTTAATTATCATATAACAAGAACAGTAATGTAATGATGATGTCATGATAGCATTTTTGTAGCATTCATGTTTTTGAAGGTGCCTTACATATGGCATCCCATCTGATCTTCAAAAAAACCCTGTGTGTGATTTCACATATATGTGTATGTGTGTGTGTATATATATATATGTATATATATATATATATACACATATATATTTGTGTTTAATTGTAGCCTTCTCTAGGGTAGGTTGGGGAGGGAGGGAGAAAAAAAATAAAAAGCACACAACAGAGAACAAAAGAAAACTTAGAAGGAAGCACAGAAAAGTTGGGTAACTGAAAACAATGAGTAGTATTTATTACGTAGGTTTTCTTTTTTTATTGCTGAGTAATTAATTTATTTTTAGTTTTCAACATTCACTTTTATCAGATTTTGAGTTCAAAAATTTTCCCCCTCCCTCCTCTCTCCCCTTCCCAAGGCAGCATGCAATCTGATATAAGCTATACATGTACAATCATATTAAACATATTTCTACATTCATCATGTTGTGAAAGAAGAATCAGAACAAAAAGGAAAAACAACAAGAAAGAAAAAATAAAAAAGAGAAAATAGTATGCTTCCATCTGCATTCAGACTCCCTAGTTCTTTTTCTGGATGTGGATAGCATTTTCCCTCATGGGTCTTTTGGAATTGTCTTAGATCCTTGCATTGCTGAAGAGCATCAAGTCTATCAAAGTTGGTCATTGCACAATGTTGCTGTTACTGTGTGCAATGTTCTCCTGCTTCTGCTCACTTCACTCAGCATCAGTTCATGTAAGTCTTTCCAGGTTTTTCTGAAATCTGCCTGCTCACCATTTCTTGTGGAACAATAGTATTCCATTGCATTCATATACCACAACTTGTTCAGCCATTCCCCAATTGATGAGGATCCCCTCAATTTCTAATGCTTTGCCACCAAAAAAGCACTTCTATAAATATTTTTGTACATATGGATCTTTTCCCCCTTTTATGATCTCTTTGGAATACAGACCTAACAGTGACATTGTTGGATCAAAGGGTATACACAGTTTTATAGCCCTTTGGGCATAGTTTCAAATTATTACATAGATTTTAAAAAAATAAGCAATCTGAAATGGAAATTCATGGTTTTTTATATTGAATCCTCTATGTTCTATGTATATGGAAATGTTCCTTTTTTCCTTTGTATTTAACCTTAAAATGAATAAAAAATTAAAAATAAAAAAGCTCTGTGACAGGTTTTATATTATCCCCTTTTTAAAGATGAAGTAGCCAAGGTACAGAGAGGTTAAGTGACTTCTCAAGGATCACACAGCTAGTAAATGTCTGAGGCAGGATTTGAACTCCAAGCCCTAGGCTCTAGCCACTGTGCCACTCCATGTCTAGTTCTTAATCCTCTCCTGAGCACTGGTACCAGACCACTGAATGCTTATGAAACATCTCTCCTTGGATGCCTCATGGGCATACAAAAACCAACATCTCCAAAAAGAAAGTCTGCCCCTCCCCCAAAGAGCCTACTCTGCTTCCTACATTCTCTGTTTCTGTGTAAGACACTATCCTCCCATTACCCAGGTTTGCAACCTCAAAGTCTTTGATTCTTCCTTTCCTCACCCTGAATATATAATCAGCTGCCAAGTCCTATAATTCTGCCTCCTTGGCATCTCAGATATCCACCCCTTCTCTCCCCTCACTCAGCTACTGCCCTATTTAAGGCCCTCCTCCTTTTTCACCTGGACTATTGCAATAATCTCTTAAATGGTATTCCTGCCTTTAATCTCCTTCCCCAATCCATCCTCCAGACACCTGCCAAACTGATATTCCTGAAGCATGTGCCTGAAGAACTCCCCTGCTCAAGAAACTCCAGTGGCTCCAGAGTGATTCTAGGATAAAATGTATACCCCTCCTGTTTGTCATTAAAGGCCCTTCATGACTGGGCTTCAGTATAGATTTCTAGACTAGTTTCATGTTATTTACACTTCACCTTCTAGCTTAACTAGAAACAGGTCAAATTAAAAATCCCAATTAAAACCAAAGTGGAAATCCTGAAAAATCAAAGGAAATATTTTTAAAAATTGAATGTGCTCCCTGGCACATAATAGGTGCTTTGTAAATGTTTATTGATTAATTGATTGATCTGCACCTTCAACTGTATTCTCTGTTATCTCTCTTTGAGAGCAGGAACTGTATTTGTAGAACTTAGTACTAAGCTTAGCACATAGAAAGGGCTTAATAAATGCTTTAATTCAGGTCTTTCTGATTCCCAAGTTGGTTTTATCCTTTGGACCACCTTACCATCTTTCTTTCCCTCTCTTTGATTAGTCAACCAATCAACAAGGGTTTATTATAAGCCCACTATGTGTCAAGTGCAATACTAGGTTATGGGTACAAATACAAAGAATGAAAAAAAAAACTTTGCTCATAAGGAGCTTGAATTAGATGATGTATAAATTGACCTTGAATCCCCTCTGAATTGAAATATCGCCAGTTAGAACTTGCTGGCTTAAGTGGAGAGGCCTCTCCAAAATCAGTCCATCTGAACACAACCCAGCCCATTTCTTACATTCTCAGACATCTTACACTTTACACCCCACTAGGATCCAGCAACATTAGCTGTTGCAAGGGGAAAACTTGAAAGAAATATTATACTTGAGGACACCTGGGGTCCTGCTGAAAGAACTTCCCCACTTCACCCACAGACTGGAGTTACTTCTTATGAACATCCTCATAATTACCTCTTGGATGCGATTAGTGCCAAGTTCCTGAAAACCCTGGCCAGGTGAATAGTGGCAGCTGAGCTACTGGGGGTGAGGTGGATTGGAGGAAAAGGAATTCATTTCCTAGCTCCAGCCCTTGCTCCCACACTGGTTCTCTGTAAATTTGGCTCCTTCCTCCTAGTTCCCCAAAAGAGCATGCATACAACAGGTATGTTGTATGGGTAGTGTCTTCCTGGCTGTAACTCCCATCTTGTTCATCCTTGGACACTTGGGCTGTGTGTGGGAGAGGACTGAGCAGGCAGGATGAAAGTGGCAGCCCTGGACGCATATAGCCCCGGGATGAGAAATGTGCAATTTCACCCACCCTTGGGCACATCCAACACAAGTTTGTATGAGGAGGGCAGAGTTTATAATCTCAAAGAGGATCATAAACATGTCTGAAACGTTCGGAATCGCCGGATATAAGAAACTCTCAAAGTAGAAGGCAGAAGAATCAAAACATTTATTTAGGCTCCACAGTAACCAACCCATGAACCAGCAACCCCATTTTGATATATTGATCAAAAGCTTCCAGGCCCAATAAGTACGCCTTGAAAGAGTAACCAGGAGGCTACAGAGAAGCATGATTGCGTAAAGCAAAATCATGTTTCCCCCTCTATGGTAATAAGATTACCCACTGGCCTGAAGTCTTTGTTCAGCTTTCTCCCGTAGGTCAGCTCTGCTACTGGCAGCTCCTGCTTCAGCTGTGTCTGTGGCTGTGGCTGTAACTGACGTAACTGTCGTAACTGCCTCTGTAACTGTCGCTGTAACTGTCGTTGTAACTGTCTCTGGCTCCAACCGGAAAAGGAAGAGAGGATCTTCCAGCTGTCCTCTCCCCTCTTATAGAGTTTTTGACATCATCAAGCACCGCCTGAACGACCAGGGCCGATTGGTTCTTGACTTGGCCCCTCCCCCTAGCATAGCCATTAACACCTCCCCTCAGCCAGCCCCATGACTCCTCACACAGGAAGTTGTCTGCTTCCCTGGAATGCTCCTTGGGCCTCCTGCCCCGGAAGAGCAAGCCACAGTGTCCAGAGGCTCAATGAGGTAAGCTGAGTCATTCAAAGAAAACAAAGGCCATTCTGGCTACACTCCACCCCTTGTTATAGGATACATAATCTAATCAGCCATGTATCCTAGAACATACATTGTGATCCAATTACAAAGGAAACTAAAACATATCATTCATTATAAAGCAAAACATATCATTTGGTGACATTCCTAAATATTGGTTTACGATTCAAATGTGATCCACCCCTAGGTCCCAGCAAGATAATCTCTTCAATTAATCATCCCCAAAATAATTATTAATAATTCAAATGTCCACCCCTAAATCCTTGTATCCATTACATAGGATCAATAATATCATAACAATAAAACAACACAGCAAGGATAACACAAAATAAGTAAACAGAACACTATCATCATTTCCACCCCCCTTGAACGATTGGGGCTCAAAATCTTGGGGTGAGGGGTGAAGGTCTCATTTTCCATAGCTTCTTCATGCTGAAATTGGATGTAGAGATGGCCCTGCCCCCAAAAAGTCCCATTCCAGAGGTCATTTCTTTAACAAGCTGGCAGGAATTCCAAGAATGCTACATGCTTAGGCAGTCACCGGAAAGTGCAGGGTGCTTAAGCCTGAAGGAAACAAAACTAGCAACAAGGTTAGCCAAAACAAAGGACAAAAAGAATAGACAAGTATGGACTATAATTCTTCAAATAAAATCATCTCAAGTTTGGTTGAGATTTCAGTTATGCAAAGATCCAACATCAGAGCCAAACTCAGGTGGGAAATGAGACAGAGACTAGGATTGTCCTCCCAGCCTTTCCCCAAATGTACAAGTTTTCATCCGTTAATCACACAAAGTTACCTTTCCTCTGAGTGGCTTATGTCATTTACCAGCATCAGCCATACCTGTGGAGTCTGTGAATCTATTATTATAACCTATTCACGGTAAAATATATGGTTCAGGGGTACGATTTGGTAATTATTTTCCCCTGAATAGACAACTGTTACAGTGTTGTCCTTCCCATGGGCTATAACTTCTGCAGCCTTTGGAATATCATCTGGCTTCCGTTTTACCCATACCTTAGCTCCTGACTTTATTCTATCAATGGAGCAAGACCCTTTTGCCCCTCTAGTAGTTATTTTGGGAGGAGGGTCAGTTTTCACAAAGGGTATTTTTTCACAGGGGATAATAATGACTTGAACCATCCTATCATTTCTACAAAATTGTACAGGTTTTTTACCCATATTCTGGAGTGTCACAACAATTTCTTTTTGATAATTAGAATCTATCACTCCAGCCAATACATGTATTCCTTGAGCCGCTAATCCTGGTTTAGGTAATATCCGTCCAAGATGATTCTTGGGGATTCTCATACATACTCCAGTAGGGGTTTTTCTTATCTCTTTCCTATTTAACCTAAAATTCTCTATACAATGTAAATCATATCCTGCTGAACCAGGTGTTCCTGGACTTGGTAGTGGGACATCTTCCCTCACAGTCCAAAATTCAATGTTTTGGATCTCACATGTTTGCTGTTCTCTGATCTGCAGATTTGGGGTCATCATTCTGGCTAGAGGTGTACTCCCCCCTAAGGGCCTATTATTCAAATTACGTAAGGCAATAGACAAATTATCCTTCCAATGTCGATATGAATTATTTGAGCTTAATTTTCTCAGCTGTTCTTTCAACAATCCATTCATTCTTTCAATTAGCCCAGATGCTTGTGGGTAATATGGAATATGATATATCCATTCTATATTATTCAACACACAATATCTTTTCACTTCTTTGCCCTTGAAATGTGACCCATTGTCACTTTGAATCTGCATTGGGGTTCCATAATATAAACTTACAATATCTAGAGTTTTACAGGTGTTTTTCTGAGTTGCGTCTTTATAAGGACAAGCCACTAGTACACCTGAATAGGTGTCAACACACGTACATACATATTTACATCCTTTATCCTGGGGTAGTGGGCCAATATAATCTATCTGCCAAATTTGGGCTGGAACTTTTCCCCTTGCTATTTCTCCAGTAACTATCCTAGGAAGAGTTCGTTCTTTTTCTAATTGGCATATACAACACTCCTCTGTTATTTGTTTTAACAATGCATGAGAAATACTGATACCTCGATCCTGTGCCCATCGATGGGTGGCCTGGACCCCTAAATGGCCAGCAGTCTGGTGGACCCATCTTGCTAAGGCTGGGTCATCAGTTGGAGTCGGAGTAGGGACAATACATTCAGTAGCAATCTTTGCTAGTCGATCCGCATGTGCATTGTACTCACGTTCTGGTGTGGTCAGGGTTGCATGAGCATCAACATGAAAAACTGACAGATCTGTAACCAAAGACATGTCCCATATATTTTCCCATAACTCTTTACCCCAAACTTGTTTGCCATGAATCTCCCAATTCTGATTCCTCCATATAGGCATCCACGTAGCTAATCCATTAGCTACCGCCCACGAGTCAGTAAATATATGACACTGTCCTCCTTTCTCTGCTCTGATGGCCTGATGCACTGCCATCAGTTCAGCATATTGGCTACTTCCACCTATCCCAGAACTTTCCAGAGTTCTCCTTGTACAGGGGTTATGGGCTACTGCTTTCCAATGTCTCTTCTGTCCTAAATATTTTGCTGTCCCATCAGTAAACCAAGCATGTTTCTTCTGTTCTTCATTTAGTCCGTCATATCCATTATTCCATTTCACTAAGGATGGTACCATCTGTTGCTTAGATTCAAGGGGCTTTTCATTGCTCTCAGTATCAATGTTCGCCACAGATTCATGTAGAGCAGAAACTCCATTTTTGCCTGCTCTGGACCTATTCTGAATATACCACTTCCATTTGATTATGCTTGCCTCTTGTGCATGTCCAATTCTGTGAGAAGCTGGGGTACTCATTACCCAAGTCATAATTGGAATTCCAGGCCTTAATACCACTTCATGACCCAGAGTTAGTTGCTCAGTTTCTACTAAAGCCCAATATGCAGCTAACAGCTGCTTCTCAAAAGGTGTATATTGCACTCCAGATGAGGGCAGTTTCCTTGACCAAAAGCCTAAAGGTACACTTCGGCTTTGTTGTTTTTGCCACAGACTCCAATTTGCATAGTCATCTTGTACAGTCACTTGTAACTCCACTGGCCCATTTTGCATAGGCCATAAGTCTAGAGCTAATTGAATAGCAGCCTTTGCTTCCTCAAAAGCTCTACTTTGTTCAAGTCCCCAGTCAAATTCATATTTCTTTCTGGTGACTTTATACAAGGGTTTTAAAATCTGTCCCAAATGTGGGATGTGGTGTCTCCAATAACCAAACAGCCCTATGAACTTTTGGGCCTCTTTCTTATTGGTAGGGGTGGGAAAATCCTGGATTTTTTGTCGAGCTTGTGGGAGAATTTCTCGCAGTCCTCTATTCCACTGTATCCCCAAGAATTTTACAGTTTGAGCTGGCCCTTGAACCTTTGCGGGGTTGATTTCCCATCCTTTGCTTTTCATATGGTCAATTAATAATGCTAAACTCTCCTCCACCTCCTTTATATTCTTTCCCTGTATCATGATGTCATCTATGTAATGTGTAAGCTGTACACCAGGTAACTTTAATTCATCCAAATGTTCAGCTACAATCCTGTGGCAAATAGTTGGGCTATGAATATATCCTTGCGGCAGGCGTGTAAATGTATACTGTCGGCCTTGCCAAGTAAAAGCAAACTGATTCCATTGCTTGGGGTCTATTGGGATCGTAAAGAAGGCATTGGCCAAATCAATAACTGCATACCAAGTCCCTTCATGTTTTTGTATTCTCTCTATTAAAGTAACCGTGTCTGGAACAGCAGCATACAAGGGAGGAGTCACTTTGTTCAGCTGTCTATAATCTACTGTCATCCTCCATGTTCCATCTGATTTTCGGACTGGCCAGACAGGGTTGTTCCATTGAGTAGTTGTAGGGACTAACACTCCTGCCTCAACACATTCTCTTATAGTGTTGGCAATTTCATCTTGCCCACCTGGCACACGATATTGCCTCAAAGTAATTACTTCAGAAGGTTCGGGCAAAGTGATTGGATCCATCTTGATTTTCCCCACTAAGACTGCATTAATGCCTATTTTCCTCACAGCAAATTGGTATTTCCCTTCAGGTAAATTTAAGGTCATACCCTTCAAAATGTCTATTCCAATGATGTATTCAGGAATAGGCACAATAACCACACTATATTCTTTCTTGGGCAACCGTCCAATTTTCATCATTAATTTAACTTGCCTGGCTGATATTTCAGTCCCTCCTAGTCCTGTGATGGTAATAGGAGTTCCATGGCTGAACTTGTCTGGATTTCCATAAATAAGGGTGGCCTCGGCCCCAGTATCTATTAATGCCTCAGTTACCGTACTTGACCCATTTTTCCAATATATGGTCAAGTTAATGTGAGGTCTGCAATCCAGCCTGTGTATTTCCTTAATTTGGACTGGGGCTTGGCCTGTTCCCTAGTATTCCCTTTCATATGATTCACTTGGGTTTGAAGGTTCAACATCTGTAGTATTTGCAGGAGCAGTTCTTATTTCCCTATCTCTCCTGTTATCAAGGCCTTTATCTCTGTACATTCTATATAATTCATTGGTTGGAATTCCATCTATCATTTCAAAACCTACCCCTGCTCTCAATAAAGCAGTAAACATTTCTTTCCTTGTTACTCTCCTTTGGCGCCAAGTTTGCTGGTTATTCACTCTTCTCTCTCGAGGAGATCTATCCCTTCCCCAGTCACCTAAGTCATGTAACTGTAAAATCTTATTTATCACTGTTGTAAGACGGCTCCCTACTTCTCCAAGTAATAAATTCAAAATTAGTTGTTTATAAGCAGGGGGAGCTGTCCTAATTATTAAATTCCTATGAGGCAGTCCCATTGGATCATTGTAATATTTGTCTGCAGTTCCTATCATAATGGCAGTCTTCATTACCTCCTCCTTTAGTCTCATGATACAATCTCTAAGTGAATACCAGGGTCTGTGCTCAGTGGGCCACATAGAATCAGTATCATATCTCTTATTGCATCCCACAGCGGCTAATGCCAACAGAGTAGTCCTGCTATCACCATCTCCTTGCTGATGATGTTCCCTAAAAGCTTGTTGAACTAGAGGATCATGGCTGATACCTATGAATCTCATGCAGTCTGTCCCATCTACTGATATTCCACTGGCCCCTTGATCACTGAGTCTTACCATCCAAGATATCAATGGTTCTCCTATTCTTTGGCTGAATCTACTCAAAATATCTGTGACCTCTTGCGGTGAGAAATCTTCCTGAATTTCCCTTGTAACTGAATCTTCACCTCGGGTTTCTATCTTCCTCCTTTGTATGGGTCGAGCCCTTGTCTGATCATTTAACCATCTCCTATTCTCTGTGTGAGGCACATCCTGAACCCCAGTAGTGTTTTGTGCCTCAGCCCCTAACATTGTCTCATTCTCTCCCCACTCACTTCCTCTGCCACCATGGCTAGGACGAAGCAGGCAGTCAGGCTCTTTCTGGGCTGGGTTGAAATGCACTCTGGGCTTTTTTGGTCTCCTGTTGCTCTTAGCCACATTAATAGAAAAGTTCTCATTTGAGTCAGTTTGGTCTCCTGCTATCTGAGATTCCTCTTCTTCCTGTGGGGTAGGAGTGCCCCCATGTCTTTCACTTAATCTCAATCTTTCGTATACTAGCCGGTAGGCTGATAACACTATCCAGCTTTGCCTAGATAGTGATGCCCCTGACTGAATCCCAACTTCTCGTAAACACTTTTCCAAATCCCTAGGATCTCCTCTCCGTAGCCTTGGTTCCCAGTTTTTACAGGGTCCAGCTTTTTTAGCCAATTCTTTTGCTAGGGAGGAATAAAATGGATCCTCCCATCCTGGGATATTCATCTCTTCCTCTGGAATTGTTCTGCTTCTAAATAGAGATCTTATACCTAGCGATCCCATCCTCGTCGCCAAATGTATGAGGAGGGCAGAGTTTATAATCTCAAAGAGGATCATAAACATGTCTGAAACGTTCGGAATCGCCGGATATAAGAAACTCTCAAAGTAGAAGGCAGAAGAATCAAAACATTTATTTAGGCTCCACAGTAACCAACCCATGAACCAGCAACCCCATTTTGATATATTGATCAAAAGCTTCCAGGCCCAATAAGTACGCCTTGAAAGAGTAACCAGGAGGCTACAGAGAAGCATGATTGCGTAAAGCAAAATCATGTTTCCCCCTCTATGGTAATAAGATTACCCACTGGCCTGAAGTCTTTGTTCAGCTTTCTCCCGTAGGTCAGCTCTGCTACTGGCAGCTCCTGCTTCAGCTGTGTCTGTGGCTGTGGCTGTAACTGACGTAACTGTCGTAACTGCCTCTGTAACTGTCGCTGTAACTGTCGTTGTAACTGTCTCTGGCTCCAACCGGAAAAGGAAGAGAGGATCTTCCAGCTGTCCTCTCCCCTCTTATAGAGTTTTTGACATCATCAAGCACCGCCTGAACGACCAGGGCCGATTGGTTCTTGACTTGGCCCCTCCCCCTAGCATAGCCGTTAACACCTCCCCTCAGCCAGCCCCATGACTCCTCACACAGGAAGTTGTCTGCTTCCCTGGAATGCTCCTTGGGCCTCCTGCCCCGGAAGAGCAAGCCACAGTGTCCAGAGGCTCAATGAGGTAAGCTGAGTCATTCAAAGAAAACAAAGGCCATTCTGGCTACAAAGTTCCACCCACCCTGAGTCACCATCACCTCACTAGTGAAAGTGAAACCCTTTTATTAGAGAAGAAACCCTGTAATGAATGTCGACTTGACCTTGTGGAATAAGGGATCGTTGAGTTTCTCAGATACCATCATACAATTTTTATTTTACATTTCAAGTGTGCCAAGAGTTCATTGCAAAATAAACGAAATATTCAGATGAATCTACTTCCCATTCTTTACTCTAATTCTGACTCTAACCCTAGTTCTAATTTTAACCCTTGTTCTGAGCTGTCCAATTTCATCATTCATAACAGGAATTAGTATTTATGGAATTTTACACATAGCAACCCTGTGAAAGGGATGGGGCAGCTAATATTAGCCCCATTTTACAGATTAGGATACCAAGGCCAAGTTCATACAGTCACTAAGTGGTAGATCTATACAGCTTGCCATAGTGGAAAGAACATTGGATTTGCATTCAAAAGACTAAACTCTGTAAGTATTTATTAATGTGCCAGGCACTGTGCTGGTTGGTGAAGATTCAAAATGAAATCTGTCCTTTGAGGAATTCATGTTTTATTGGGGCAAAGCAATGTACAAAGGGATGCTTAGTAAAAACAAAATAATTTCAGGCTGGGTTCAAACTCTGACCTTTCTGCCTATATAAGGGAGATATATACATTTACACACCCACATTTTACACCACCCACGTTTACATATACATACATATACATACACATATATACATATGCGTACATACATATCCACATATATACGTACACACGTATGTGTATATGTATATGTATATATGTGTATGTGTGCGTGTATATATAGCCTTTGGCAGAACACTTAACTCTCTGGTTCAATTTCTTCATTTGTAAACCAGGGACTTTTTAGACTATACTATCTCAGGTCCTTTCCAACCCTTCTAATGATCCTACGAAAGCCTGGACTCAAATCCAGCTCCCTTGGTTCCAAGTCTAATGTTTTGCTTCGGTTTTATTCCACCAGATGGCTTTTTAAAAAAGTTGTAATAAAGATCCTCTGGCAGGAAACACGGAGGGGGGGGTGGCAAACAAAACAAAACACATTTCCTATTCCCTATCATCCATTGCTGGGCTAGGAGTCAAGAAGACCTGAGTTCAAATCCAGCCTCACATACTTACTAGCTGAGTAACCCCAGCAAGTCACTTACCCTCTGTCAGCCTCAGCTTCCTCAACTGTAAAATGGGGATAATCATAACAGCTACATCCCAGGATTGTGAGGGTCAAATGAGATAATATTTGTAAAGTGCTCAGCACAGTGCCTCACTGCTGCAACAATCCAGCTAGCAGCTGCCGTGGGGGTAAAAAACCAATACAAGCCCAACAACAGGAATGCTGCCAGCACAGGTTCTTTTGATCTGCTTTACTAAGTAACATTAGGGGGTTAACAATCTTATTTCAATCCAACATACAAATATCATTCACTTAGTTCAAGGGGAAAAGCCAGCACCCTGAACTTCACAGCAAATACAAACAAATTATAAACATACATTATAAACAGACCAAATACAATTCATAGTTACCAAGAAACCATCAACATCTGGGTTGATGAACCAGGAGGTTCTTAGGGCGGCTGCCCAGAGTCCCACACCAACATTTCTCCAGGAGTGAGAGACTCTAGGGAGAATGCCAACCTCTGGGTTTATATATCTCATTCAGGGTCAAAGGTGAATCACACATGTGACTCACCCACGTGACCTAAAAGCATCACAAAAATGTGACTTAAACCCATGTGGTCTTAAAGCCTCTGATGTCAGAAACATGTCACTCAAACCCATGTAAGCTAGGCTTTCCCTTGAGGCAAGGAGGTCATAAAGGACTCCTAATTTAATCAAGGCAACAAAGGCCAAACTCTTCAAGGGTGCTTGGTTGAATAAGTGCTAAAAGCCCTCCTTAATTACCAATACACTCACACCTAGTAGGCACTTAATGTTTGTTTCCTTCCCTTCCTTTCATCTTTTGTTCCTTCCCTTCAAAACCAATCCACACGTAATTATGACACTGTCTATTTGGCTAATGACAATGAAGATGACCAAGTGAAATTTGTACAGAGGAGTGTCAAGATAAATCTTAATTGGTTTTATTTGAGATTATTCTGCTAGCTTCTTGCCTGATTACCATAAAAGAAAAGTTACCCAATTTTTAAGCATACACTGATTTTTATATCACTTTTATTTCCAAATATATTCCTCTGCCAGAGAATAAAAAGAGAGAAGAAGAGCAGTTCATCCAAACTAAACAATACATTAACAAAATCTGGTGCATTTGAGACCTGACACCCACAGGCCCCCACGTAGTCTCATTTTTCCTCCTCTCTCCTGTTTGTCCTTTTCTTCTTCCTCTTCTTTCTCCTCCTCCTCTTTTTCCTCTTTCTCCTCCTCATCTCCTTTCTTCTTCTCCTTCTTCTTCCCAAGTATTTCTAGGACCCAGAACACAAATATTTTCAAGGAACCCAATGGGGCCATGTTGCACCCCTCCTGTTTAAAGTGCTTTGAATTCTAAAGAAGAGAGCGGAGTTGATTTATTGACAGGACCTCTTTTTTCTGCATCAGGAAGAGGGGGATAAAAACATTAATATAGTTATTCACTTGTATCTTTGTTGGTGTGAAAAGAGTGCTGCTTTTGGAATCAGATGTGCTAGTTTCAAATCTCAACTCTGGCGCTTGCTACTATGTTACCTTGGGAAAGCCATATCACCTCTCTAAGCCTCAGTGTGCCGAACTGTAAAATGAAGGTGTTGGACTAGGTGGCCTCTAAGGTTCCTTCTAGTGCCAAACGAATGATCCTATGATCCTTCTCCCCTTTCTTCAACAGATCTGTCATTTCATTGATGTGTCTACCCCCCTCAACCATGCAAGTCCCAAATAGTCCTAAATGTCTAGCTGGACTTTCCCTTTTTATGTCAGTAAATCATGTCCATGGCCTGTTGTAAATTCTTCATAGGAGCAGTAGCCAATGTCCTGGGGACCTTCCTCCAGATCTCTTTTGAAATCAGGGGTTTAACTACATGTTTGACATTGCATGAATACCAATGGATTTACGTGGGTCCTTCATTGGCTATTTCTTACTCCTTTATGATTGGCTCACTTTTTTGGCCATGGACTTCTGTGATGATGTCTTTAATTCTCCTTCTCCTATGAAATACTTCACTGAGTATATACTTAAGCTCATACCCCATACATCTCTCCATGCATCTTTGGATGACCTAGAACCTTAACTCCTCAAAGACTGGTCTTCCAGAGTTTGCAGTCATACAATGTTGCTGGAAGAATACTGATTTTTAAAAGATGGGCCTTTGTTCAAGGATAAACTTAAACAATTAAACACACTGAACAATTCACAAAATACAACCTAGCCTGTTCTCATCTTCCTAGACAATGCTTAAACCCAGCTCATTGCACACCTACAGCAGGAGTTCTTTATCTTTTTGGGGTGTCCTGGACTCCTTGGACAATCTGGGGAAGCCTATGGACCCCTTCTCCAAAGAATGTTTTTAAATGAATAAAATTAAACATATAAGATTACAAAGGAAACCAATTATGTTGAAATGTAATTATCCAATGTTTTTTTTTATAACACATGTTTATGAACCCTAGGTTAAGAACCCCTGGTTTACAAGATCAGTCCAATATATGTATATGTGTATATACAAAAATACATATGCTAATGGAATAGCTCTAGGGTTGTTCATTCAATAGCATATCATGGTCTTCCCAATGGGTATTCTTTATCCACTTGATTTTTTTCTTGGATGAATTGACTAAAACCTTTTGAGTGATTATTGATCTTTTTAAAAATGATTTTTATTGATGTATTTTGCTGTGTCTTTTTTTCATCATCAAAAGTTCCTCCAATATTCCTCACCTTCCCTGTGATATAGATCTTACTTAGGAGGCTCCTCAATATCTTGGGGCTTGAAATCATCACGATTTTATTCGCAAAGAGGAGTATCTGAAGAACCTCACCATCTATAAGGAATCCTGTGATTTGGGTCATTGACAAGTAGTATTGATGAATATAGATCTTAGTGTTTGATGCTTTGCCTGATAGCAATAATCTAAAAGTTATGGAAAAAATTATGTTACTTTTTAATGAAACTTATGTGATTTTATCACATGCATAGGAGAACACCTTGGTGAAGAGAGGCTTGGAAGCTTTCTAGAAGGAGCAGATGGAAGTATTTCCCATGGAGCTGGGCTCAGGTCTCTTATGGGAGGATATGCTCAACCCAGCAATTCCTGTCTGGTTGTTTGGTTCCCAAAGCTGGAGTGGGGGTGGGGAGGGGTGGGGGTGTTATATCATAGATGATTGGTCAGAGTTGGGAGGAAACCCTTAGAGAGTGAGAAGAAAAGCTGAAGTGAATCAATCTCCAACCCCCACCCCCACCCCCCCACACCCACACCCACACACACCTCTGGACTCTTACAGGGCTTCCTCTCCCTTAAACTTTCCACAAGGGAGAGAGAGAGGATTTCTCCTCTACCCTCATACTAGTGTATAGCTCAATAGTGTAGGTGATGGAAGAGGATCTGATGCTCTTGCAGGGCATCATCTCCGTTGGCTTTCCAGCGATCAAGAGTTTCTGTGTTGAGCAAGTCTTTTAGCAAAGGGTCGTTGCACATGTCCCACCAAAAGGAGCCAGTCTACACATCTCTGGTCTGCACATGTAAATACATAATAAATAACTCATCTTGCAATGTCTATGATGAAACACTTGCAAAAGGATCAGCATGAAACACTTACCAACATCTGTTGAACAGGAAAAGGAGGGGAAAATTTCCAAATAACCTAATAAAACACTCTTAATAATTTACCATATTGTTTAGTCCTCCCTCTTGGGTTCTTCCACCTTACTCCCTCCCATGTTCTATCCCATCCAGCCCCACTGACCTCCTGGCTTCTCCGTCTTCCAAATCTGAGAGTTTTCACTGTTGCCCTTTGTGCCCAGAACTGTCTGCTTCCTTACCTCTGCCCCTTGGCTTCTTGCAAGTCTCAGCTCATGTCTCACCTTCTACAAGAAGCCTTTCCCAGCCCTCCTTAATGCTAGCGCCTTCTCTCTGTTTATTATTTCTAATTTATCCCATCTGGATCTTGTTTGCACATAGTCATTTGCGCGTGGTCTCCCACATTAGACTATAAGCTCCTTGACATCAGGAGATGTTTTTGCCTTTCTTTGTATCTCCAGAGCTAAGCACAGTGCCTGGCACATAATGGGCACTTAATAAATGCTTGTCGACTGATCGACTGACTTAGGATTTCAATGCAAAGGTTAGACTAATGAAGGAAGTAAAAAAAACTCTATCATAAAACATTTCAGTAGTAAGAAATGAGAGCAGACGAAGGCTTCTAGACCAATGGGGTCAAGTTCAAACAGAAACAGCTGTGGGACTCATGGTGACTTAGAAAAACCACTAATTTACATTATCAATGTTGTGTTTTTGTTTATTTTGTCAAACATTTCCCAATTACATTTCTTTTTTAAAAAATTATTGCTTGTTTATTTTTAACATTTATTTTTAGAAGACCTTGAGTTCCAAATTCTCTCCCTTCCTTCAGCCCTGCCCTCAGTCATTGAGAAGGCAATCAATATGATATGAAGTATACATGTGAAATCATGGAAAACAAATTTCTATATTAGCCATGTTGCAAAAAAAGAAAGAAAAATAAAGAAAGTGAAAAATTATGCTTCAATTTGCACTCAGACTTCATCACTTTTCTCTCTGGAGGTGTATAACGTTTTTGATCATGAGTCCTTTGGAATTGTGTTGGATCATTGTCTTGATCAGAGTGTCTAAGTCTTTTACAATTGATTCTCATTACGATATTGATGTTACTGTTCACAATGATCTCTTGTACTCAACTTCACTTTGTGTGGGTTCACATAAATCTTCTCAGGTTTTTCTGAAACCATCCTGCTCATCTTTTCTTATAGCACAATAAATTCCATCACAACCATATGCCAAAATTTATGCAGCTATTCTTCAATTGATGGGCATCTCCATGATTTCCAATTCTTTGTCACCACAAAAAGAGCTTCTATAAACATTTTAGTACATAGAAGTCTTTTTCCTTTTCCTTTGATCTGTTTGGGATATAGCCCTGATAGTAATATTGCTGGGTCAAAGAGTATACAAAATTTTATAGTCTTTTGGGCACAGTTCCAAATTATACTCCAGAATGGTTGGATCAGTTCACAACTCCACCAAGAGTACATTAGTGTCCCAATTTTTCCACATCCCCTCCAGCATTTGTTATTTTTCTTTTCTGTCATGTTAGCCAATCTGATAGGTGTGAGTGGGTATCAGAATTGTTTTAGTTTGCATTTCTATAATCAATAGTGGTTTAAAGCATTTTTCTTTGATTTCTTCTTTTGAAAACTGCCTATTCATATCTTTTGACCACTTATTAATTGTGAAATGGCTCTTATTTTTTATAGATTTAACTCAGTTCCTTATATATTTGAGAAATGAGGCCTTTATCAGAGAAACTTGTGATAATTTTTCCTGGTTTCCTGCTTTTCTTCTAATTTTGTCTGTATTGGTTTTGTTTGAGCCTTAAAGTATGTGAATGCTCTGCTATTTGGTGCACATATGTTTAGTATTGATATTGCTTCATTGTTTATGGTACCTGTTAGCAAAATGTAGTTTTCTTGATTATCTCTTTTAATTAGATCTATTTTTTGTTTTACTTTGTTTGAGATCGTGAGTGCTACTTCTACCTTTTTAAAAAATCTCAGCTAAAACATAATAGATTCTGATCCAGCCTCTTATTTTAACTCTGTTTAACATAATTTTAATTTCTGTTTCAAAGGTGTTTATTGTAAAGAACATATTGTTGGATTCAGGTTTCTAATACATCTGCTATCTGCTTCTACTTTATTGATGAATTCATTCCATTCACACTCACAGTTATGATTACCAGCTCCACATTTCCCTCCACTCCATTTTTTTCTCTTTATTCTTCCTTCCTTCCTTTCTTCCTTCCTTCCTTCCTTCCTTCCTTCCTTCCTTCCTTCCTTCCTTCCTTCCTTCCTTCCTTCCTTCCTTCTTTCTTTCTTTCTTTCTTTCTTTCTTTCTTTCTTTCTTTCTTTCTTTCTTTCTTTCTCTCTTTCTTACTCTATCCCTCCTCAAAATCTGTGTTTCTTCTGACCAAGGCTTAATATGCCCTCCCCTTTATCAGCATCCCTCCACCACTTTCTCTTATCCTCTTTCCCTCCTACTTACCTGTTGGGCAAGATACATTTCTATACCCAACTGAGTGTGCATATATATATTCTTCCCTTTTTGAATGAATTCTAGTGTTAGTGAGGTTCAAGCATTGCCTGCCACCACCCTCTTTTCCCTCTATTGTAAAAGCTTTTTCTTGAGGACCTCTTTTATATGAGATAATTTACCCCACTCTTCCTCTCCCTTCCCCTCTCTCCCTCTGAATTCCTCTTTCTCACCCTTATTTTTTTTTAGATTATCCCAACATAATTAATTCATAACCATGCCCTCTGTCTATGTAGACTCCTTTTAACTGCCTCAGTAAGGATAAATTTCTTAGGAGTTAAATGTATCATCTGCTCACATAGGAATTTAAACAGTTTAACTTTATTAATCCCTTATGACTTCTCTTTCATGTTTACCTTTTTATGCTTCTCTTGAGTCTTGTGTTTAAATGTCAAATTTTCCATTCAGCTCTAGTCTTTTCAACAGGAATGCTTGCAAGTCCTCTATTTCATTAAATATTGATTTTTCCCCTGCAGGATTATACTCAGTTTTGATGGATAGGTTCTTTTTGCTTGTAACCCTAGCTCCTTTGCCTTCTGTAGTTTCATATTCCAAGCCATCCATTTCTTTAATGTGAAAGTTGCTAAATTTTGTGTAATCCTGACTGTGGCTCCACAATATTTGAATAGTTTCTTTCTGGTTACTTTCAATATTTTTTCCCTGACCTGGAAGCTCTGGAATTTGGCCATAATATTCCTGGGAATTTTCAGTTTGGGATCTCTTTCCGAAGATGATAAGTGGATTTTTAAAATTTCTGTTTTACCCTCTAGTTCTAAGATATCAGAACATTTTCCTTTGTAATTTCTTGAAATATAATTCTTATATTATCTATCCTCAATCTGTTTTCCAGGTATATTGTTTTTCCAATGTGATATTTCACATTTTGTTCTATTTTTTAATTCTTAGGACTATTTTATTGTTTCTTGATGTGTCATGGAGCTCTTAGCTTCCACTTGACCAATTCTAATTTTAAGGAATTGTTTCCTTCAGGGACGTTTCAACCTTTTTTCACTTAGCCAATTCTACTTTTTAAGGTTTTCTTTTCTTTTTTTATTTTTTTAATATGTTTTAACTTATTTCATTAAATATTTCCCCAATTACATTTTTTTAAATTTATTTAACATATTTAGTTTTCAGCATTGATTTTCACAAGAGTTTGAATTACAAATTTTCTCCCCATTTCTACCCTCCCACCCACTCCAAGATATCGTATATTCTGGTTGCCCTGTTTCCCAGTCAGCACTCCCCTCTGTCACCCCACTCCCCTCCCATCCCCTTTTCCCTTCCTTTCTTGTAGGGCAAGATAAATTTCTACACCCCATTGTCTGTGTATCTTATTTTCTAGTTGCATGCAAAAACATTTTTGTTTGTTTTTGAACATCTGTTTTTAAAACTTTGAGTTCCAAATTCTCTCCCCTCTTCCCTTCCCACCCACCCTCCCTAAGAAGTCAAGCAATTCAACATAGGCCACATGTGTATCATTATGTATAAGCCTTCCACAATACTCATGTTGTGAAAGACTAACTATATTTTGCTCCTTCCCAACCCATCCCCCTTTATTGAATTTTCTCCCTTGACCCTGTCCCCTTCTGAAAGTGTTTGTTTTTGACTACCTCCACCCCCATCAGCCCTCCCCTCCATCGTCCCCCCCATTTATTTTTATCTTCTTCCCTCTTCTTTCCTGTGGGGTAAGATTCCCCATTGGGTATGTATGGTATTCCCTCCTTAGGCCAAATCTGATGAGAGCAATGTTCACTCATTCCCCCCCTCATCCACCCTCTCCCCTCCTCCCACAGAACTGCTTGCTCTTGCCTCCTTTATGCAAGATAATGCACCCCATTCTATCTCTCCTTATCTCCCTCTCTCAGTATGTTCCTCTCTCATCCCTTAATTTGATTTTATTTCTTTTAGATATCTTCCCTTCATCTTCAACTCACCCTATGTCCTCTCTCTCTCTCTCTCTCTCTCTCTCTCTCTCTCTGTATATATATATATATATATATATATATATATATATATATATATATACACACACACATAGACATATACATACATACACATTCACCCATATATATACATAAACATATATGTATGCATATTCCCTTCAGCTACCCTAATACTGAGGTCTCATGAATCATACACCTCATCTTTCCATGTAGGAATGTCAACAAAACAGTTCACCTTTAGTAAGTTCCTTGCAATTTCTTTTTCTTGTTCTTTTTCTTGATTACCTTTTCATGCTTCTCTTGATTCTTGTATTTGAAAGCCAAATTTTCTATTCAGTTCTGGTCTTTTCACTGAGAAAGCTTGAAAGTCCTCTATTTTATTGAAAATCCATATTTTGCCTTGGAGCATGATACTCAGTTTTGCTGGGTAGGTGATTCTAGGTTTTAATCCTAGTTCCATTGACCTCCGGAATATCGTATTCCAAGCCCTTCGATCTCTTAATGTAGAGGCTGCCAGATCTTGGATTATTCTGATTGGGTTTCCACAATACTCAAATTGTTTCTTTCTGGCTGCTTGTAGTATTTTCTCCTTGATCTGGGCGCTCTGGAATTTGGCGACAATATTCCTGGGAGATTTCTTTTTGGGATCTATTTGAGGAGGCGATCGATGGATTCTTTCAATTTCTATTTTGCCCTGTGGCTCTAGAATATCAGGGCAGTTCTCCTTGATAATTTCTTGAAAATGATATCTAGGCTCTTTTTTTGATCATGGCTTTCAGGTAGTCCAATCATTTTTAAATTATCTCTCTTGGATCTATTTTCCAGGTCAGTGGTTTTTCCAATGAGATATTTCACATTGTCTTCCATTTTTTCATTCCTTTGGTTCTGTTTTAGAATATCTTGATTTCTCATAAAGTCACTAACTTCCACTTGCTCCAATCTAATTTTTAAAGTAGTATTTTCTTCAGTGGTCTTTTGGACCTCCTTTTCCATTTGGCTAATTCTGCCTTTCAAGGCATTCTTCTCCTCATTGGCTTTTTGGAGCTCTTTTGCCATTTGAGTTAGTCTATTTTTTAAGGTGTTGTTTTCTTCAGTGTATTTTTCAGTATTTTTTTGGGTCTCCTTTAGCAAGTCATTGACTTGTTTTTCATGGTTTTCTCGCATCCTTCTCATTTCTCTTCCCAATTTTTCCTCTACTTCTCTAACTTGCTTTTCCAACTCCTTTTTGAGTTCTTCCATGGCCTGGGACCAGTTCATGTTTTTCTTGGAGGTTTCTGTTGTAGGCTCTTTGACTTTATTAATTTCTTCTGTCTGTATGTTTTGGTCTTCTTTGTCAGCAAAGAAAGAATGCAAAGTCTGAGACTGAATCTCGGTGCGTTTTTGCTGCCTGGCCATATTCCCAGCCAGCTAACTTGACCTTTGAGTTTTTCAGTGGGGTATGACTGCTTGTAGACTACAGAGTTCTATGTTCCACGTTTGGGGGGGGGAGGTGCCAGCTCTGCCACACCAGCACTGCTCCTTCCCCAAGAACCCCCAACCCGAACTGGGCTTAGATCTTCGGCAGGCTGTGCACCCCTGCTCTGATCCACCACTTAATTCCTCCCACCAGGTGGGAAGCAGTAACAGCCGTAGTTGCCCCACCTTCTCTGCCCCCGGGGCTGGAAGCCGAACTGCGAACTCCTTCCACTCCCGCAGCTTTTCCCACTAACCTTCTCAGCAGTCTTTGGTGTTTGTGGGTTGAGAAGTCTCGTAACTGCCGCAGCTCACTGATTCAGGGCACTACGGCATGCTCTGCCCGGTTGCTGGTCTTGTTGGTCCACGCTGCTCAGGCTGGGCTCTGCTCCACTCCGTTCCCAGCTGCCAGCTCCCAGCTCCGTGTGGGATAGACCTCACCCAGAGACAATCCAGGCTGTACTGGGCTGGAGCCCTGCTTCCCCCTGCTGTTTTGTGGGTTCTGCCGTTCTAGAATTGGTTCAGAGCCATTTTTTATAAGTTTTTGGAGGGACTCGGTACGGAGCTCAAGCTATTCCCTGCTTACCAGCCGCCATCTTGGCTCCCCCAAGGTTTTCTTTTATTCAGTGAATTTTTGTGCTTCTTTTACCATTTCATCAATTTTGTTTTTTTAAGGTGTTATTTTCTTCAGTATTTGTGTGCCTCTTTTATCAAGTTATTAATTTTCTTTTCATACTTTTATTGAATAATTCATTTCTTTTCCCAATTTTTCCTCTACCCTTTCATCTCTTTTTTTAGGCCTTCCAGAAATTCTTGTTGAGCTTGTGTCCAATTTGTATTTTTCTCTCTGAGTTTTTGTTTGTAGCTGTTTTCATGTTGTTGTCTTCTAAGTTTGTGTCTTGATTTTCCCTGTCACCACAGTAACTTTTCATGGTCAGGTTAATTTTTCATTGTTTGCTCATTTTTCTAGCTTATTTCTTGGTTTTGAACATTATATATAACATTCAGCTCTGCTCACCTAGGGGTGGTCTCAAGGTGGTGGTCCCATGGTCCCAAGCTTTAGACATTTTCATCCTGCTTTTTTCAGAGCAAGTTCTGAGGGTCTGTTAAGTTCTCAGTGCTTCCTAGGTGACATGATCCTGGGAGAGGTGTGGTCCCTGCTGTCTTGGTCTGTGCTCTGGTCTTTACCCAGGAAGAGCCCCTGCTCCCCTTCACTGAGAGTGCTAGTGATCCTCTAGCCCTGGAACTGTGACCAAGGACCTTGCTCTCTCATAGCTGACCACAAGGATTTCTCTCCTCTCTGGAACTGTGACCTAGAATATGGGCAATAGTAACGCCAAATAGCATCTGGTCCTCCACCTAGTGCCCCAAAGGGTCCCTCATACTCTCCTTCTGACTAGCTGTCAGTCTACTTCCTGTGTCTGCGCCGAGTTCTCCCAAAGCTACTTCCGCCACTGTTGCAACCTCCTCCAAGGCCTGCTGGTGGCGCTGCTGCTATGAGTGTGCCATGCTGGCCTCCTCCGTGTCATAGACCTTTCTTGTGGACCTACTCTAGTCTGCGGCTAGAAAAATACCTCTGGCACTCTAACATTTGATCTGACGTGTTATTTTAAAGTTCATTGGAGGGGAATGTTGGGCAAGTTCAGTGGGTTGATGCTTCTACTCCACTATCTTCTCCCAATTACATTTCAGTGTTATCCTGGAGTTTTGCTAGCAGCTTGCAGCCTGCTCCTGGAGAGTCTGACACCTCTGTTCCAGGCTGTACAGAAGCTCCATGCCTATATAGCATGAACGTTCTCTTCAAGAAGAAAGTCAGGAGGGAATAGACATGATAACTCTCCAATAATATCATGAAAAAGATGAAATTGGTTACATTCTATTGATGGGAAATGATTAGTTGCCAATGTGAAAATCCTTTTCCAAATTGGCTGTCCCTATACCATTGAACCATTATATCGAAGATTAAAATCAATGCCAAATTAGAAAAAAATAAAAATGCGAAAGAATAAAAGTTTAAATTATTGCTAAATTAAATGAAAGAAAATTTTTTTTTTGCTGTCTCAAAAATCTTACGGCATCATTAAGTTATTAAAGTTTTTAATTACTCTAAGACTTTAGGATGCCCTGCAGAAAGTATGCAATTTTTTACAAGCTCCAACCTTCCCTCTTAATAGCCCTTCTCCCAAATCAGAAATAGTGAAGAAAATTGCCCAGAGGACAGGGGAGTGAGTGGATAACTGAACTCACAGGATTTATTCTATATCTCAAATTCTCATTAAGTCCTACAAAGCAAGAAAAGCTTTGAGCATGGGTCTAGTGGTCCTGTCTAATTTAATATGGGAAAGCTTATCACCATATTTGTCCCAGGATTACAAATTTTCAACCTCAGGAACTAACAAAGACTGGAGGGATACTCTTGCTCCTCCTATTACCTGCTCTTTGCATCTTCCTGTTCCCTTGAACCTTCTCCCTTCTGTGGAGCCCTTGCCTGATGAAGACATTATTCAAAATTCACACTGACCAGGATGGCCAGAGACATAGGAAACATTTCATACAAGGAATGATCTCGGGATGTTTACCTTCAAGAAAAAAAGACTAGGGCAGAGATTGGAGAAGGGGGACATGAGATTTGTCTTTGAGCCATTTGTGGTATAGTGGAGACAGTCAGCTGTTTTGTAGAGTCAAAGTGTTGCCTGGGGTTAGAGTCAGAAGATCTGGGCTCAGAGTTTGAGTTCTTTTTACTGGCTTAGTGGCCTTGAGAAAATTACATTATCTGCCCTCCCAAGTTTCCTCCTCTGTAAATGATGGGGGTACAGTAGATCATTTCTAAGGTCTCTTCCATCTCAAAAATATGAGCCTCACTGTATGAAAAACTGTCATGTAGACAAGGGATTCAATTTGTTTTATTTGCTTTCTTTCCCCACTCCCTTACCCTTCTGAACTAGGAGCAAAATGTGGAAGTTGTGGAGGGGGAGAGTTAGACTAGAAGTAATTAAAAACTTCTTAATAGAGTTATCTGAAAGGGGCCTGGGCTGCCTCAGGAGGTAATTAGTTCTCTGTCACTAGGGGTTTTCAGGTAAAGACTTGATGGATGACCATTTATTGGGGATGGCAGCTATGTGGCACAGTGAAAAGAAGGCTGGACATGGAATTAGGAAGACCTGAGTTCAAATTCAATCTGAGCCTGAATTACTAGCTGTGTGATCCTGGCAAGTCACTTAAGCTCTGTCTGCCTCAGTATCCTCATCTGTAAAATAGGGATAATAATAGATCCTACCTCCCAGGGTTGCTTTAAAGATAAAATAACAAAGTATGTATAAAATGCTATAAATTTTAAAGTGCTAAATAAATTCTAGCATTATTGCTATTATTATTTGGTTGCAGCAGGGATTCTTGGTTTGACATAAGTTGATTATATGGCCTCTGTGATCTTTTCTAACCCTGAGAGACTATGATTCTGTGAGTTGGTATTGCTAGGTCTTTTTTGAAGTCTTCACAAAATTACACAATCTCAGAATTGGAAGGGACCTCAGAGTCCATTGAGTCCAAACTCTATCTGAGCAAGAATCCCCTCCACAATTCCCTGTACATCCTAACAAATGGTTATGTAGCTTTTTCTTGAAGACTTTGAGTAAGGCAGCACCCACTACATTGCATGGCAGCCCATTCCCCTCGGGATAACTCTAATGGTTAGTAGGCTTTTTCTAAGCTTAAGTTGACCTCTTTTTAACTTCTACACATTGCTCTCAGTTCTGCCAGCACTTTAACATTGTGGACTCTACAACAGTGGTGACGGTGATGGTGGTGGTGGTTATTGAACAAACTAGGTATTTGCAGACCTAGTGCTCTCTTATGACCAGTAGGGGTATGATGACATGAAGGGATTATGAAACATTAGGAAAGGGACAGCCATCCTGCATCCACCAAAGAGTAACTAACAAGGCTTGGGCTGGTGGCTGAAGTATATGGTATCACCTAGTGGACAATTCAGATTTTGCACTAAGCTAACACAACCTGATTGCTGGATAATTAATACAGAGACATACTGCCATCATGTAGGCTTAAGCAAGTCAGCAGTTGATGTACACAACCAAAGGACCTCGTGGAGGAGTCTATGTAATATTCACAACATGTTGCAGTCTGCTTGTAGCCAACATATACCTTTTATTGCCTTCTGCATGACCCTCAACTTCAATCCTTCAGAAACTTTTGTTTCAGTGAGTCAGTCAACCAACAAACATTTAGTAAGTACCTACTATAAGCCAGGTACTGTGTTAAGTGCTGGGAATATAGAAAAAGGTAAAAAGACAGTCCCTGCCCTTAAGGAACTCACAAACTAAAGTGTTGTTACCAGAAAAATGAATGACCATAAAAGAGGATGGACTAATCAGTGGCTAGAGAAGGATAATTAGTAGCCAGAATAACTACTCCATTAATAATCTTGTGGTGCTAAGAGAAAGTGAAAAAAATGTCCCCATTGTGTTGGGTAGATCCCCATGACAGATTTATGAGAGGGCATGATGGAGAAAAATCATGTAGACTGAACAGCCATGTATGGGTTTGGTTGACATTGTTAGAGATGATGAGTATCCCTAAAACACTGGATAAAGATGAACAGTTGGTTTGGGGAGTCACTTCCCCACACCACCCTCCTCACTACTGCCCTTCCACTGACATGGTAAATAGGCACTTTACTTAGGGAGTCAGATAATTTAGGAAAAGAATGACCATTAGTCAAACACTGTCTCTTATAAGAGAGGATGAAGGATGACTCTATGTGTTTTAGCTGTCAAGTAATACTTAACAAAGTGAATTATTTGAAATAAAATTCCAATTTCATTCTGTTCACTACATGAACCAATTAAGAATTAGTTCAACATGGGAATACATCCTTCAATAATGTTGCCTGGCATTAGGGAAATACTTTGGATTTCCCATTATATTTTACCATCACTTCACTCAATTCATCTACACTTGTGAGACAGGGCAGTATTAAAATCTACGGATGAAGAAACTGAGACCAAATGAGGTTAGGAAATGTACCCGAAATCATAGAGCAAGACAGTGGAGGGGCCCAGGTTAAAAGGCCATTTTTGATAATGAAGATTGCATTTAGATCAGAAAGAGACAATAAAACATGAAAAAGGAATCCAATTAAATTCAAGATATGTTTTATTCATCACTGACCATGTGCTGTCCTAGGTGCTGGGGATCAAAAGACAAAAATGCCTTCAAGGAATTCAAATCCCTCCATCTTGATTGCTTTTTATGTATTTTCTTACATGCGTATATGTTGTCTATCCAGATAGAATACAAGCTCCTTGAGGGTAGATACTGTTTTGTTTTTGTCTGTGTGTTACCTATACTTCCCATAGGGCCTGGCACATCCTAAACACTTAAGAGCCATTTATTGATTGATGAATTAATTCTCTCTCCCTCTCCCTCCCCCTCCCTCCCTCCCTGTCTCTCTCTCTCTCTCTCTGTCTCTCTCTCTCTCTCTCTCTCTGGGTCTCTCTCTCTCTCTCTCTCTCTCTGGGTCTCTCTCTCTCTCTCTCTCTCTCTCTCTCTCTCTCTCTCTCTCTCTTCTCTCTCTCTCTCTTCTCTCTCTCTCTCTCTTCTCTCTCTCTCTGTCTGTCTCTCTCTCTCTCTTTCTCTCTCTCTTCTCTCTCTCTCTCTTCTCTCTCTCTCTCTCTCTCTCTCTCTCTCTCTCTCTCTCTTTCTCCCTCTCTCCCCTCCTCTTTATTTATATATACTTGTCTAGACCTGTAATTGTATTAGTGGGTAGTACTTCAGCACTCAAAACCAGCACAGAATAGTCAATCCTCTGAAATTTGATGTTAGACAGTTCCCAATGGCCCAACACCAATGGGTCCGAGAATGACTTGGCTGCAACACACAGATAGTGTATCAAAGGCATGATCTAAACTCGGGTCTTCCTGACTCTAAATCTAGCCTTCTAGACACTTGGCCATGATTGCTTGGTTATGAAGAATAATGATTAAAAAGAAAATGCTACCACTACTAATATTATTAACAAGGTGAATCTACATAGTGCCTCAAGGTTTACAGTGTTGTGTCCTTATTATTTTGTGAGATAGTTCAAGTACTATTCCCATTTTATAGGTAAGAAAACTGAGGCTCAAAAATTAAAAAAAAAACACAAAACCTAGCAAAAACTTAAGGTTTGTCTAGGTAAATGCTTTGCAATTCTGAGTCTTTGTAATACTTTAAAGGTCTCACAATTTTTCCAGGAGTGTCACAATATTCTCCAAGTCAAATATGTTTTCATTTCATTTCAGACAAAAACAACAAACAGGTAAGGAGTAAGGAAATAGTGGATTAGGCAGTAGGACAGGTGTGTTTATGTTTTTAGTTGTATTTTGTCCAATGGTCAAATGTGTTTTGAGTTTGAATTGGGAGGCCCAGACTTTGAAGTTTAAACTCACATATTGGATTAGTGGCAGAGCCAGAATTAGATTCTCTCCACCAACCCACTCCCAAAAGAATGGAATAGAAGGAATAAGAGGCAAGGGGGGGAAATTACCTTAATCTGCTTCTGCCTTTTGATCCTTTTTCAAATTGTTGTTTTCTCCTTTTATTCTTTATAGATTGCCTGGAGTCAGGAAGACAGGACTTCAAATTGCCTCAGATACTTACTGACTGTGTGGCCCTGGACAAGTCACTTCACCCTGTTTGTTTCAGTTTCTTCATCTGTAAAATGAGCTGGAGAAGGAAATGGCAAACCACCCAGTATATCTGCATATTGACACTCTATCTTCCAACTCGAGGCTGTTTTCCCAGGCTGCCCCTCATGTCTGGAATGCTGACTTTCCTCATCTCTACCTCTCTCCTTCAAATTTCAGCTAAACTCCCACTTTCCACAAGAAGCCTTTCTCTTCCCAGTACATCTTAACTTTAGTGCCTTCCCTCTGAGACAAGCCCCAATTTATCCTGTACAATTTATTTGAACATGACTGTTTGCATGTTGTCTCATCAGACTGTAAGCTCCAGGAGGGCAAGGACTGATTAGATTTTCCCTTTCTTTGTAGCCTCTAGTAGTTAGCACAGTGCCTAGTACATAATAGATGCTTAATAAATGCTAGTTGATTGCTTCCTTTGAAAAAAATGAAAGGTTATAAAAAGTGTTGGTCATGTGCTGATAGTAAATAAACATTTATTAGCACCTTCAGTGTGCCTGCACTGTGCTCAATACTAGGGGCTACAAAAAAAATGCAAAAGACATTTCCTGTTCTCGAGGCACTTGTGGTATAATGGGGGAAGGGGGAGACGACACGTAAATATTTAGGTCTGTGCAAGACACAGAGAGTAGGTGGAAGGTAACCTCAGATCAAAGGCCATGGGAGAGAATTCTGCAGAAGATGAGACTGGAGAAGAGCCCTGAAGGTCGTGGAAATGAGGAGGGAAAACATTCCAGGCATCCGGGACCTAGAATCACAGACAGCTGGGCCTGGATCAGCACTCGTGCATGTACTCTGGGTCCTAGAGAAGGAAATGAAATGTCCAAGGCCACACAGGTGGTCAGCAGCAAAGAACTTGGTGGTAAGTGACAACCTGATAATTAGGAGAGAGATGAAGCATAAAAATGCTTAGACATTTTACTAGTGAAAACCCCCAAATTTACCACCTGCCCCCTCCTTTCCGTGCCTTGTGTGATTCACGAGTTATGATTACAAAGTGAAGCTGCCAAATCATGTTCATTTCCTGTCTCTGGTGTTTTAGCCCTAACGTAGCGTTGCTGCCTTCTCCTTTAACGTACAAGGAAACTGAAGCTGAGCCAGGAGAACAGGCTCATGGGACTTAGTGGTGGAAGGACCATCTAGTCCATCGCCTCCTCTGCGGATGAGGAAACTGAGGTCCAGATAACAATAGCAATAATAATACCTAACATCTACAAGGTACTTACTATGTGCCAGGCACTGGGCTAAGTTATTATCTGACTTAATCCTCCCAGCAATCCTGAGAGGGAGGTGCTGTATAATAACAGCAGTTCATTTTATTTATTTTATTTTTTATTTTTTTGCAGGGGGGGGAAGGCAGAGCAATTGGAGTTAAGTGACTTGCCCAAGGTCACACAGTTAGTAAGTGTGTCAAGTGTCTAAGGCCACATTTGAACTCAGGTCCTCCTGACCCCAGGACTGGTGCTCTACTCACTGCACCACCTAGCTTCCCCAAGCAGTCCATTTTATAGAGGAGGAAACTGAGGCAAACAGAGATTAAGTGACTTGGCCACAGTTACACTGCTAATAAGTGTTAAGTCTGGATTTGAACTCAGGACTTCCTGACTCTAGTCCCCCTGATACCATGCTGCCAAGGAGGCAGGGTGGAAGAGAGTCGAGAGAGAGAGAGAGAGAGAGAGAGAGAGAGAGAGAGAGAGGGAGAGAGAGGGAGAGAGAGAGAGAGAGAGAGAGAGAGAGAGAGAGAGAGAGAGACAGAGAGACAGAGAGAGAGACAGAGAGAGAGACAGACAGAGAGACAGAGAGAGAGACAGAGAGAGAGAGAGACAGAGAGAGAGAGAGAGAGACAGAGAGAGAGACAGAGAGAGAGAGAGAGAGAGAGAGACAGAGAGAGACAGAGACAGAGAGAGACAGAGACAGAGACAGAGACAGACATAGACAGAGACAGAGGGAGGCTTCCCAGAGTAGGGAAGTGATTTCTCCAAGGTCACATAGCTGATAAGTGGCACTGCATATGATGTTTCTATTTATCCTCACACAATAAAGGGAATTGATGTGTCAGCACTTATTAAAAAATGAAAGCAGGAGGTGAAGGAATCAGTAACTACTACTAATAAACATTTTTACAGGACTCTTATTTCACTAATTATTTGCCCATGAGGTTTTAAAAATCAATAATTCCCCATCAGTCCCTGTGCCAAGTATCACAGGGGTCTCCATTCCCCAGTCAACCACTGGATGAGATGTTTCTGTAACCATGTTTTATTTGGAATTAAGAAAAAGAAACATTGAAAACCCAAGCCATGGAACCATGGCTCTCCATCTGACTTCCAGTGGGGAAAAGGGGTGCAGAGTAATAATAGCAGCTCATGTTTCTACAGCACTTTGAGGTCTGAAAAGGGCTTTGCATACGTGATCTCATTTGAGCTCCACAACAACCCTAAGAGATGGGCCTTATTTATTGTCCCTACTTTACAAAGGAGGAAGGCATGAGTGACTTGCCCAGGGTCGGACAAGTAAGCGCCTGAGGCAGGTTGGAGCTAGGGTCTCACAGGTTCTAGCCCAAAGAGCACTAGCCATTATACACTGCCTCCAAGAAGAGGAAAAGGTGGCTAATAAGTAATAACAGCCAGCACCTATTAGTTCTTTAAGGATTGCTAACAACTTTACATATACTCCTTTGTTGACACTAGAAGGTTCCGCTAAGGGGAGGTCTTTTGAGTAGAGACTGGAATACCACTTGGGAGGGGGCGTTATAAAGAAAGTGTGTGCTTGATCAGCTAGAGTGGGTTGGACAGGATGCCTCTGAGGTCACTGACAGGTCTGTGATGCTGAGATTCTGGGAAGGCCAGCTGTGAATCAACACATACTCTATGCACCAAGTCTATTAACCTTCAAAACAATGCAGACAAGAAAAACAAAACAAAACAAAAAACATGGTCCAGCGATGAAACTGGAGTAACCAACCATTGGGTACCATACATGGGGAAGGCCAGAAGCCACAGGATAGAAAACCACTGCTCAACTTTGTCCCCTGTGAGTGAGCTTTTAAATAAAAAAGATAAATGAAGGGACAACATTTCTCCTTGGGAAGTCTCTCCCGAAAAGATCATCTTTCTCTTGTTTAAGACATAGTTTTCAAATGTGCTGTTTATTTCTTTTTCAGAGGCCAACAGAGGTTTCATAATCAGCTATTTTTCTACCCTTTGGTGGAATTTTCTTGCAGACACAAACTATTCTGTAGTAACTGGCTTCTTTTTGTTTTCTTCTTCGTCTGACTCCAAAGATTTGGTCTGGACTTGAGATTTCATTGGTATAAGGAAATCCCTGAAGAGAAACTTCCCTCCACCAAGAGGGGGCCCTTTTCTGGAGCTTATCAGGGGCAGATTCTCAACTCATCTGAAAATTTTCTGGAGTGCTGAGATGTTAAGTGACTTGCCCACGGTTGAGTGGTGGTGGTGGTGGTAGTGGATCAGAGGCAGGACTTAAAGACCAGTCTGTCTTTTTGCCTCTCAGGCATTCCCCCTATACAATATACCATGTGGGAGCTCCAAAAATACTATAAGAAAAGAGGTTTGGCAAGGTGTGCCCCTGATTGTTACCCATTTCCCATCTATTGGGAGCACAAGAATTCAAAGTAATATTGACTCACCTTGATATAAGGCTTTAAATGGCATCATATCACGATCTCTTGACTTAGCGTCAGAAGACAAGGGTTTAAATTCCACTCTGCTACTTAGTACATTGGTGACATTAGCAACCAAATACCCAACAAGCATTTGTTGAGCACCTACTATGTGCGAGGCATGGTGCTAAGCTCTGGAGATACAAAGACAGATGTGAAATAGTGCCTATTCTCAAGAAGCTTACAGGCAGCATGGAAAGAATACTGGGTTTCTGGAAGCAGAGGAGCTGGGTTCAAATCACCCTTGACATTCACACCCTGTGGCATCCTGTGCAAGTCACTGAATTCTTTGGGCATTTTGGTTCCAAAGGGGACTGGATCAGCAGGTATCTGTGGCCCTACACAGCCAGGTGACAAAGTGGACAGAGTGCCAGGGTTGGAGTCTGGAAGACTCATTTCCCTGAATTCAAATCCAGCTTCAAACACTTACTAGCTGTATGACCCTGCTCAAGTCACTTAACCCTGTTTGCTTCAGTTTCCTCATTTCTAAACTGAGCTGGAGAAAGAGATAACAAAACAGTCCAGTATCTTTGCCAAGAAAATTCCGGATGGGGTCACGAAGAGTAGGACATGACTGAAATGACTGAACAGCATCAAAATCCCTGATTCTAATCACTTCAACCCTCTGGGATTCAGTTTCCTCTTCAATAAAGGGAGAGGGTTGAACTAGATGACCTAAGAGATGTCTTCCATAACTAAAGCTATAATCATATGATCTGAAGCTCTAAGCTCCTCTCAGCTCAGGGTTAGTTAATTAGTGCCTTCAGCCCTCAGGGTTCCTACCAATAAGGGAGTATGCCTTAATCTCCCAGGGTGAGTGCTGAGATAAGGCAGTCACTACAGGGGGGCTTTCACTTTTGATTTTGGGAGGTTTGGAAGAAAGGGCAGGACTTGCCAAGGATTCCTGTGTTCTTTGGCTTCTCCCCTTTACAAGGCCCCCTTTTCAGTCATTTTGTTCTTTTTAGTGCTGTCATGGAGAGGGTGTAAGTGACCAGGCACATTTCTGTTTAGGAGGTCTGCAGTTCTGTGAGGGGTGCTGTGGCAGCCTGTTGTTATAGGAGTTGTTCGTCCTTCATTTTCAATGAGGATCAATGACATCACAGAGTGGTCTTGATTTCAAAGTGAATCATGTCTCTCTCTTCAGGAATCATCAAAGTCCAGTGGCAGGACAAAAGTCAAGACGACTGGCAATGGCCTGGGATGTGGTGGATGACCTTGGTGTCTTATGTGCCTGACCAAGCTCTAAGCACTCCACAGCACCTGCTTGAAGCCTACTTAATAGCCATGGGAACAAATTGTTTTCCTGTGCCCATTCTACCAGGAAAAGTTTTCCCATTCTGAAGGTAGCTATCCCCCTAACTCACCAATGGGCTTGAGGTCTATCACTTACTGCCCACCTGGTTAGCCCCTCTGCTGAGATGGTTTCCTGGAGAGTGTCTGCTGCACATGCTACAGCTTGTTGGGGCCACAGGTGAGAGATGGGTGCCAGGCAGACATCAAAGGTAGATGAGCAGCCCCCAAAAGGTGCTAGTCCTCCTTGAATACCCCATGCACCCCCGGATCTTATTATAGGAGTAGAGAGATTGGCAAGGGGTGGGTAGGTGGGACTGAAGTAGGTCTGTGGGGAAAACCTTTGGCACCTCCTATGTTCATAGATCAAGGCCAACCCTGTCAGTTCACAGGTGAAGAAACAGGTCCAAAGAGAGAGGCACCATTTGAACCCTGCCCTCTTGACTTCAGAGCCACTCATTGCTCCTCCCAATGTTTTCTGCTACTTTTGGTAACTTCCTCAACATCCCGTTCACCTTTCTAAATAGCCCCTGACATTTGGGAAGCTTACTAAGGTTTGCTAAGAGCTTTACAAAAGTGATCTCATTCGATCCTCATGCCAGGGAGTGAGTGGTCTTATTGTCTCCATTTTACAGATGAAGCTGACACAGGTTCAACGACTTAACGCAGCTAGTAAATGTTAGATGTGGGATTTGAAACCTGGGATTCCTGACTCCAATGCTCCGTCCTCTGTCTATACCATACCATCTCTTTACCACTGGCTCAGCTCTCATCACCAATGGAGCTGTTATCAGATTGGCATCAGGAAAGCAGAAATGGTGTTTTTATTCCGGAGTTACTGCAGGTGGGGGAATTTATAGGAATTTAGGTTCCTATAAAGGTAGAAGCGGAGTGGGTGGAGTGATAGACCTCAAGTCAAGAAGATTTGGATTCAAATCCCGCCTCTGATAGGGTTCTCCTTGTCTTCTCTCTACCCTATTTGTCCCTGGGTCCTGGAATACTGTCTCTTCTACCTTTACCTTGGAAAATCCTTCAAGGCTCAGCTCTGGAATCACCTCCTACAGGAAGCCCTTCCTGATCTCCCTATTATTGCTGTCTCCAGGCTTCAAACTAACTTGTATTTATTTATCTGTGTAAATATCTTATCCCTTTAGTAGAATATAAGCAGTAGAGGGCAGGCTCTTTTTTTTCTTCTCTTTTTGTAACCGCAGAGTCTAACATTGAGTCTTGCATGTAGTAAGCCCTTAACACATGCTTGTTGAATTGAATCTTTGAGCTCCTTATTCTCAGTCAACAACTTTGAACAAGTCATTTCCCCCCATCTCTGGGCCTTGGTTTCCTCATCTGTAAAATGGAAAGATTAAAATGAATGGTCTTTCAGGTTTCTTGTAGCTCTGAAACTACAGGATTGTGTTCTGTAATTCTAAGTAGTGAATGTCTCCCTAATGTAGGGCTAACAGGACTGACCTGAATTAATTTCTTTTTTAAAAAAGGAAACAAATATTTCTCTTAGTCTCCTGACTCCCAAATAGCAGCTGGTGCCTCATAAATGGCTTGGTTCATTTAGGAGGAAGAAAGGGGAAGGGTAACTTGTCTGCTATGGTGCCTCCAACCAAACCAGCCCATTCTTAGAGTCTATGGGTGAGGCTAATTACAGATGAGCTTTAGATAATGCCTTAAAGTTTCCAGTGCTATATAAAACATATCTGTCTATACACCTACATGTCTGTCTGTCTGTCTGTCTCTCTTCTATCTAGCCACCCATCTCTCTCCCCTCTTCTTTCTTTATCTATCCCCCACCTACCTATCACAATTATATATCTATCCATCTATCTTTCTATCTATCTATATCTATCTACCTGTCTCTAACATCTATCTACCTATCTCTATCGATCAGTCTATCTCTCTCTCTTTATCTACCTATCTCTATCATCTATCTATCTTCTCACTTGATCCTTACAAAGAATACACTATTTAAGTTCAAGGGCCTGAGTTCAACTCCCCACTCCATCACATAGTTGATGAACACAGTCAGTCTCCAGGCTTAAGTTTCCTGATCCGTAAAATGAGAGGGTGGAGCCCATGATTTCTTGCGGAAATTGCCCAAATCCCTTCCAGCTCTGAATTTGTTATCCCTTTAAACCTATTATCTCCATTTTACAGATAAGGAAACTGTGGAGTGCCCCAGAAAGCACATCCAATCAGAGGACCTTTGTTCAAGTACTGACCTTGTCTCTTTACTATCTGTTTGACTTTGGACAAGTCAGTTAACTATCCTTCTAGCACCAGTATAACTCAGGTCATAGAGGTTTAACATTGGAAGTTGAATCTTTTGGTCATTTTAATTCATGAAATTGTCTCTTAAGGTATGGAAAAGTTATAATCTATGTAGGAGGGGTGATGGAAGTACATCTACCTTGGAAAATAAAGATCTTTTGAATTTTTGTAGTCCCACAGGGTAGGCAAGTTGGGCAATCTGCCAGATACTCTGGGGATGGTTGTTCTAGTTCATCTTTCATTCCCGAAGAGGACCAATGGCACCAGGAGGGTGAGGTCTTGACTTACAAGTGAAGTAGATTTAAGTGAGGCAGGGCTGTGTAGAGTCTTCAGCCTCACTCTCTCCTCCAGAGTGATCAGAATCCAGTGACAAGACACGGGTCAATTTGACTGGAGATAACCTCCATTCTGGAGGTTACAAAGAAGCTGGAGATATGGCCCCTTGAGACAGGGGTTCATCAATCATTTAGTGAGGAGATGATAGTGACGGTGATGATAGTGAAAAGAAAACTTAACTAGACCGTTTGCTCTTAACAATGTGGCCATTCCTTCCCTCAATGCAGATAACAACCTGTCCTCAACTGCCCTTCTTGTGAGACTTGTCCCTTGTATTCCACAAGTTCACCTTGGGGAGTATCCCCTGGTGAGTTCCTCCATCTCTAAGTTTGCCAATTTGGCTTTGTTTTTATGGCATGATCAGCCCATCGTGTGTGTGTGTGTGTGTGTGTGTGTGTGTGTGTGTGTGTGTGTGTGCCTTTGCATTTCTGCTTCTCCATAACTTCTTATAATCATGGTGGCCTGCTCACTGGCCTATACCATCAGAACGTGTGAAAGGCTGTGTGGTTCGGTGAAAGAGGATATTGGCTTTGGAGTCAGAAGAGTTGGGTTCAAATCCCCATCTAGCACTTCCTACCTCTGTGACATTGGGAAAGTCACTTAACATCTCTAGGCCTGTTTCCTCATCTGCAGCCTAAAGGGGTTGAAGTAGTTGGTCCCAAGGCCAAGCTTCTTAAGTGGGGTCTGTGAATTTAAAAACAAATACTAATCTACATTTCTCAGTAAACCTGTGCATTTTATTTCAAGCATTTGCAAACATTCTGAGGAGTCCATAGAATTCAGCAGATTTTCAAAGGGGTTCATGACACACCAATTCGAAATCTGCGACCCTGTGAATTTAGACACCAGCTGACGAGACAATTCATAATAATTACTATAATGAGGACAATGATAGTCCGTAATACTAACTGAAGCTTACGTCCCTCGAGCTAGCAGAACACTTGTCCTGTATTATTAGCTCCTTCACGGTCTCAGAGCAGCCCCGTGAAGGGCTTCCATTTCTTTTTGGGTGGGGGCTAGATCTGGGATTTCATTGGCGGGGAGGGGGAACTACTTCGAGCGCAGATCAGCAAGTGTTCTGCAAATCAGTCTTGTTGCCCCCATTTTCCAGGTGAGGAAACTGAGTCTGAGCGAGTTGCCTTGTTTCTGTGCTGCTGGTATGAGTGCTGGCCTCGGAACCCAGGCCTATGTAACCTTAGGCAGGTCGCCTTCCCTCTCTTAGGGGCCCTAGTTTCCTCGCTTGGAAAGAAGGGGTGGAGCGAAGTCCCGGTGCCAGAGCCCAGATCTTGGAAGCCCCAGGGGAAACTTTGGGCGGGCTGCGGGCGCGGGCGCATTGGGCATGCTCCGTGTCCTGGCCAGGTGTCCCGGCTGGCAGGCGGCCGGCGCCGGGCGGGGGGGGGGGAAAGGAGAGGGGGCAGAGAGGAGGAGAGCAGGGAGACGGGGAGGAGGGGAGGGGAGAGAGCCGAGCCCAGCGAAGCAGAGAGGAGAGGAGCGCAGCGGCTCAGAGACAACTGAGCGCGCCGAGCGCTCCCCCGCCGCGGCTCTACCTGAGCTCCCCCGCCCCTCCCGTGCCCCGCCCCCCACCGAGGTTCTACCTGCCTTCCCCCTCCCTGCCCCTAGCCCCCGCCCCGCCCCCCCTCGCCGGGCACGCGCTGCTGCAGCTGCAGCCGCTGCCGGACTGACCGGGCACCTGGCACCTGGCGATCGCTGCGGGCACACCACCGCACCCAGCTAGGCGCTGCCAGGGGAGCCGCTCAGCCCGAGCAAGAGCCGGGTGTGCAGACTGACGGACAGACAGCAGGGCGTCCAGAAGGAGGGGACACGAGAAAAGCAGGGTGCCTCCAAGAAGGAAGAGCCCGCGGCCAACTTTGGCTCAGAGAGCCCAAGCTGAGCCCGTGCCCCTCAACATGGCCTCCGCCGCTGCCGAAGTCCCGGGAGCCCAGGTGAGCAGCTCGCCCTCTCACAGGCACTTTGTCTCGGGCCGACTCGGCTGCCTCGGCCGGCCCCCTTGGCTACTTGTTGCTTCTCCGGGCCGGCTTGGGTGAGGGGCAAACCGAGGTGGGGTAGGGGCAGGGGCTGCGGGGCTCGGATCGGACAGACGGACCAGACGGGATCCTCAGGCACCGTCAAGTGCCAAGTGCTTCCCATGTATTCCTAGAGCAGGGGTAGAAGAACTTAGAAGCCACAGTGGCACGGGGCTACCCTCCGTGCCAGCCCGCGGCGAGGCATCTCTTGCTCCCCTGGGGCTAGGTTCCTGGACAGGTGCGGGGAAGGGGGCGCGGGACTGGATGCGTTCCGACTTAAGGAGCACCCTGAAGAAGGAGAGGAGAAGAGGAGAGCCACGGCCGCTGCGCCTTAAACGCTTTACCCCAAAATCGCAAAGATAGCAAAAAATGGCCGAGAGAGAGTTCGAACCCAGATCCTCCGCTTCCCAAACCAAGGCTCTGGGGAAGATGGATGGATTAAGTGACCCTCCCCTCCGCGCTCCATCCTGGGGCTCCGGAGGAGAAATGAAGAAAGCATGGCCCAGGTTGGACTTCAATCCTTCACCTTTTCTTTGGCAATCTTCTGCGTTTGACTCCTTCTTTCCCAGCCCATGGGGCCAGATTTCGCCCTTCCTAAGGGCACAGCTCTCTGGAATAGCAAGCTGGGGTGGGGGTGGGGTGGGGAAGAGGGAGAGGAAAGCTAGTAGAAGGGAAATCTCGAGGCTTAGGAAGTTGACCTGTGCAGTTTTTGGAAAATGAGCCGGCTGCTTCCTTCTCCATGAAGAAGTGCCATGCATTTTTTAAAAACAATGCCTGCTGGCAGTCTTTGAAAGCACCATGGCCTGGGGAGGTCCAATGGCCTTTGGAAACTGGCATCATTTACCCTAGAGTATGGAGCAAATTTGTTTTTTAAAGCACAGTTGCTGATGGACGATGTTGGCACTTCTGGAAGAGACCTATTCTTGCGATAGTTGATAAGACAGAACTGACTTTGTCAATAAAAGAGAGAGAGATTGGTCTTTACTGTCAAGTCAAATTATTTATTTATATATATGCATATATACACACACACACACACACACACACCCTTTGCTTATGATACTGGCCCTCTGATTTTGACTCTTGCCTTCTCTTGTTGAGACGTAGGCATATGCTGACTTATTTTAAAAGAAGTGATTTTCCCCCTCAAAAGGCACGCAGGAATACAAATTAATTAGTATGAAAAGGCAGGAAGTGCATTTTGCAGTGGCAGTTACCTGCTGAGATGTGAGGAGAAAGCAGAGTTAAGTAAGTCAGGGGAAGAAGAACGTTTGTTAGTGGGTTTTAGAGATCGTTGGCCTGTACTTAGGAAAGACCTGTCTCTTACTTTTAGAGAGAACCACAAATAGCATAGTTTGCATGGCAAGCTGGACCAGCCAAACTGCTGTTGAGGTTTGGAATGTGGTGGTGATGGTTGTGGAGCAGTGAGCAGCACTGGTCTAGGGATCTCACCTGGGGTGTGGCCACTGGGGTTTCTAATTTTCTAATTTAACTAATTCGTTTTGCTAACTAGGCGCTTAGCTCAGTTGTTTCAATAGAGGACCTTAAGTGATGTCAGCAAATGCTGCCCCACCTAGTTATGACCCTGTCCCTAAGGAAGTCCATTTTCAGTACTGATCATGAATGGATACACAGTAAGGCTAGCCAAAGAAAAGAAAAACAAAACTCAAAATAAATTAAAATAGATAGGCAATGTGAACATCTCCAACTAATCCCCATATGTCTGGAGTTTGGGGCTCTGGTGGGTGCCTTTCTCAGTTGCAAGGGCTGATACACTTTTGTTTGCTAGGAACTCTGTGTCTTGGCCCTCTTGGTGAGATTCTTGCTTTATGGGCCTCGAGGAACGAGCAAGAGGAAAACAGTCTCCAACTGGGCAGAATTGTAGCACGCTACACAAGCACCAAAGTTTCTGAAGGATTTGTCGAAGCGAAGTGCGTCGACACTCTGCTCATTTATTACATTTAATTAGTCTGCAGCTACTTCTGGGTCTTCCAGATGTCCGTGCTACTGTGGGAAACATGCCGACCACACAGAAGGAGAAGTGCTTCGCTCTGTTCTTGAAGTCTCTTGCTAAGCAGTAAAGCCCGTGGGACGTGCTTGGAAGCATCATCGAACCTGGCTTTCTTAAGCTATCTTAAGAAAAAGGCATTCTTCTAACATGAAGGATATCACCAAGTCTGGCATGGTTTGGTGGACAGTCAGAGGACATGGGTTCAAATTCACCTCTGCTCCTTCCTCCCTGTGTGACCTTGGGCAAGTCACTTAATTTCTCTGGGCCACAGTTTCCTTATCTGTCTAATGAGGGGGTTGGACTAAGACGGTCTCAGAGGTCCCTTCCAGCCCTGGATCTGTGATTCTATTTAGTCTAGCCTTCTCATTTTACTGATTAGGAAACTGAGGCCCATAGAAAGCAAGAGACTTGTCTCAGGTCAAAAAGTTGGTAAATAAAACCAGGCAAGGCTATAACTAGGACAGGGCAACTAGGGTACTGTCCCAGGGGACTGAAATGTAGAGGGTGCTGACAGCACTAACTTTCCTTCAGCAGCGGAGAAACAACTGAGCTTTGCACCTAGTTAGCAAGAGTAATTAGTTAAAATAGAAAGCTACCAGATGGAAGATTTCTCCTCCCAGCGGCACCCCAGGTGAACTCTTCTTTTGGCCCCTACTCCTCCCCCTCTCTGTGGGCCTCCGTGGACTTCTGCCTTCCAGTATAAGATTATGTCCTGAGGTCTCTCTTTGAATGCTACCTTTTGTCCTGGGGCACTTCCCCTACCCCTTCCATGAATTTTTTTTTATAGGAGGACACTTTTTTTGTTGTGCTTACGTGGGAAAAAATTTTCCAGGTCTCCAAATATTAGTTGTAGCCTTGGAGTCAGGATTTGAACCCAGCACCTGTGACTCACACAGGTCAGTGTCCACCATGCTTCCTTCTGGTTTAGAAGGGTCTTTGCCCAGGGCAGGACAGAAATAAGGATTTGTCATTCTATGTATATGTTGCTTTTTCTCTATAAGGTTTCTATCTGTTCTCATGGCAAGGCAGAAAATCAATATTTGTTTCATAAACGTGCCAGTATGCCATTATGAAGAGAACTCTTGGTGGTGCATGTGGTACAGGTAGCATTAGTGGGCAGTGGATGGTGCATTTCAGAATCCTCAGAAGCAGGCACAGGAGATGTCTGTTTTGCCTGTTTTGTTATACTAGGAACAAGTTGTCCTTTGTCCAGCAGTTTTCAAGTGTTTCTCTCTTACCTTTAATAATACACAGCAGTTTGCAAGGGAGCACTCTGAGTGCTGGCCTTCATTTACTGGAAATTGAAAATCAAAAAGCCATTTGTTTGTAGTGTATCCACTGAGCACAGTGTTTGCTTACTTAATGGCACAATTCATTTTAATTCTGGCTCCTTTACTAAGTGCCTACTATGTGCAGGGTACCAGGGATACAAAGAAGAAAGGAAAATAATTCCTGTCCTCAAGGAGCTGCATTTAGCTGGAGACAGGGGCCAGAATGCAACATAGAAACAGATAAATTCAAAGACATTTCCGTAGGGAGAATAACTCCCCACTGATAACTGGGTGATCAGGCTAGACCTCTTTTAAGAGGCTATAATGCCTGTTCCAAGTACTGAAGAGAGCTGGAGAACCTAAAAGGCAAAGGTGAATAGGGAGTGAATGCCAGGCATGAGGGCAGGCAGCCTGTGTGAAGAAAAGTGTGGAGGTGGGAGATGCAATATCATATAAAGGAAATGAAAAGTCAGTTGTCCCCTCTGATTTTGGTGGTAATGTGCTGTAGTAACCCTAGAAAGTTTGGCTGTAGACTTTAAATGCAGGACTGTAAGTAACAAAAACAGGAGCTCAGGCTTTCTGGAGTTGATGGGTAGTTACTGACAGTTCTCAGACAGGGAAGGACACGGAAGGACTTGTGCAGTTGACATCCAGGTGCCACAGTGGACAGGGAGTTGGACTTGGAGTCTGGGAGAGCTGAGCAGAAATCGGGCTTCAAACACGTACTAGCTATGTGACCCCGAGCCTCACCTAATCTGTGAGATGGGAATTGTAATAATATAATACATTAATATTAATTATATAATTAATGTTAATAATATAATAATAAATATAATAATAGCACCTAACCCTAACCTCCCAGGTAGGTTCTTGTGAGGATCAGATGAGACAATAACCGTAAAGCACTTAGCACAGTGCCTGGCACATAGTAGGTACTATAGAAATATTAGCCGTTAAAGATCATTTTGGCAGCTGTGAAGTGCGTGTGTCAGAGAAAGAGGCTGTCCAAAAGTCCACAGGAGAAGTGTTAAAGGCTTGAGCTAGGGCGTTATCTGTGTGAGAAGAGAGGAGGTTCAGCGTGGGGCAGAGGTTTTCAAACATGCTGTCAGGCGAGTATAATCTGTGGCAGGTCCGAAGAAGCTAGGAACACTTCTAGGACGCTCCCCAGTGATGAAGGATTGATTCATCCTTGCCTGAGATAAAGCCCAAGTTCAGAGAAGCTTCGTCACCAGTTTGGCTATAGGCTGTTGAATTTTTTGGTCACCAGAATTCCTGAAGACTGTCTCCTAAGTTGAAGCATTGAGTAAAATAAGCACTCATGCTGGCAATATTAATAACTCATATTTATATAATGCCTTGTCATTTTCAAAGCCCCTGGGGAGCTAGGTAGTACAAATATGGTTAATCTCCTTGTAGAGAGGAAGAAACTCAGTCCCAGCAAGGTAAAGTGAATAGCCTATGTTCCCATTGGTAATAAGTATGGAAGGCAGGATTTGAACCTGCGTCTTTTGACTCCAGGTCCATCACATTAATCTTCCTGGATACTGCAGTTTTATTTTAATACCCAGGAAAATAATGACTTTTCACAGGAAGAAGGAGTATTTAGTATGGGGGAGTGCTATGGCTATCCAGTGGAAGAGGGATCCAACTTGGTCTGCTTGATCCAAGAAGTTTGAGTAGATATTTTGTTGGTTTGTTTGGTCCTCTGCAGGGAGGACACTGCCATTGTAGGTCAACTTCCTTTGCAGCACTTAGCATAGTATACCTGGCACTTAGTAGGCACTTAATAAATGCTCATCAACAGACTGACCTTCTGTATCTTCAAATCTTAGCACAAAGCTTGGGGCAATGAGAGGTTAAATGACATTGTGATGTCATACAGCCAATGTGTAACAAAGGCAGGTATCTTCCATCCCTCTATCATCCATCTTTCCATACCAGCCCTTCCATCCCTCTATCACAGAGTCTATCTGTTGCCTCTTCAGTGACAAAGAGGTAAACTGAGGCACAATTTAAGGAAATAACTTCCTAACTCTTCAATAGTTACTACCTCCCTTAGAAGTCTTAAAACAAAGGTGGAGGATCCAGTGATATCAGAGGAGATTCTTGGTCAGGATCTAGTTGGACTGGTGTGCCTTCAGCTCTGACATCATGTGATTCTGTCCACCTGGGTCATCTCAGTGCTATGCACTGGCCGGAAGGGAATTCTAGCTCAGCCAGGGTGTCTTTTGTGAGCGTATTGAATGAGTCTGAGCATCTGTAGAGACCCACACCTGTGCTACAGTCATACAGAATGGCTTTGTGGAGACGAAACTTGGCCACCTTGCATCATTGAAGCCTCCCTTTCAGAAAAGAACTAGGTTACTTATGATCTAATCAGTGACAGTGACCTTTCCTGGTAGACACAGCCTCCGCTGCCAGGCACAGCAATCCACACTCAGGTTTGAGCAAATGTGTGTTGAGAACATTCTGACTAGTTAACTCTGTGGGATCTGAAACAGTGTTCAGATTCTGAGATGAAATTTTTACACAATGAATTATGAGTAAATTGTAGCTGTTGCTTGTTTATTTGTCTTCATTCAAATGTTTAAATATTTCTTTTTTTTTCTTTTTCTTAAATTTAGACAGGCAATTCCAGTAGAATTGATTTTGGTAATTGGCTAGTTCCTATTTTTGTAATTGAAAGGATTGTGTCCCTGCCTTTATGTGTTCCTCTTTTCTAATCCATTTTCCACACAGCTGGCAAAGTAACCTTAATGTACAAATCTGACCATGTCTCCTTCCTTCCCACCCCCACCCCCCCCAAAAAAAAACCCAACAAGAAAAACAAACACTTCAGTAGCTCCCAAGTAGAAAATGCTAATATCTTAGCCTGGCATTCCAGACCCTTCACACTTTGGTCTAAACCTGACTTTTTTTTTCCCTTAATTTAAAAAATTTCTATTTTTAATTTTTACATCAACCTCCATTTCCCATTGTTCCTTTATCCCCCCGCTCACTCCTAGAGAGATATCCATATAACAAAAAAAAGAAAAAAGAGGAAGAAAAAAAGAACTTTTGTTACTGGAGGAAGCATGAGTCAGATGGCCAAGGTACACACCCTCCCTCTCCTGTTTACTCGCTACCTGTGTGACCTTGGGCAAGTCGCTGAATCTCTATGGGCCTCAGTTTTCTCCTCTGTAAAATGTTTGGAGGTTGAACTAAGGGGTTTTTCAGGTCATAATGTATTCTATCCAAAATAGACTTCCATTTTCCTCAGTATTCCATCTCCATGGACTTCTGCAGAGCAGGGCATGGGCCATATGCTATCTTATAGCTTCTACTGGGGCCAAACTTGGGCATGATGACTTCCCCGCATCCTGCTTCTCCTTTATTGTTGTTCTTTCCTTCTGCTTGGTTGCAGTTATTATCTGGACTCGTGACTCCCTTTCCTGAACAGGACATACCAGTCACATTGGCCTGTTAGGCGTTCCCCTATCTCGCTCTGAAATCTCATTCGGGGCTCTTCTCACCTCCATGTGTTCATGCCAACAGTCTTTCATGCATAGAAAGCACTTCTCCAGAACCAGCTTCTCGTATTTCATGACTCAGGTCAACTAGGCAGTATGGATTTTGTTAAATGCCTGCGATGTGCCAAGCACATAGGGCAGCTAAGTGGTTAGAGCACCGGGCCTGGATTCAGGAAGACCTGAGCTCAAATCCATTCTTAGATACTTAACAGCTGTGTGACACTGGACAAGTCACTTAACCACTGTCAGCCTCCTCAACTATAAAATGGGGATCAGGCCAGCAGCCTCCTCCCAGGGCTGTTGTGAGTATCAACAGCCTTACTAGCACATAGTAGGTGCTTAATAAATGCTTAATCCATTCCTTATTCTTTCCTACTCCCACGGTGGAAATAACGATTTTTAGGCTAATGGCCAATCAGAACTGTTGTTCCGGAAGAACAGCCTGGGTTCCTTGTCCTAACATGCTTGCAAACAGTGCAAGCAGATTTTTACTGTGGCTTTGATAATTCCAAGGGAAGTAGATTTCTGTGTTTTTAAAGAATTTTATTGGAGCTTTCCCTCAGCACCTTAGCAGGCCGGGTGATCCAATTCCCATATTTACCTTAATGTCAATTTCATTCTTGGAAAGGTCAATGAAGCGATATGGAGACCACCATTGAGAACCTGCTGCTTGACAATAAAAAAGGAGATGATTGCTGCAATGGTGGGAGCCTTGGGAGGCAGCAATAGCTTCATCTCAGAATCCGTCATCACAAAGGAGAGCTGGGGATAGTCTGCCTAGCACCTTCAGAACACTCGGAGAAAAGACTTCTTCCTGGCAGGGGGGCCCAAGATGGATGATGGCAAATTCTCAGGAATGAAGTCCTGAAGAAACAATGTGCTACACTGGAAAGACCCCTGGATTTGGAGTCAGGGAACCTAGGTTCAAAAGCAGTTCTTGCTACCTGTGTGACCTTAGAAAACTTACATAACCTCTCTGGGCCTCAGTTTCCTCCGCTGCAACATGGTAGGGTTAGACTAGACAACCTAAATCCTCTGAAATAACATTGCTCAGGAGGAGAGGGCGGAAGAGAGAGATACTTTTACATTACCAGGGCTGGATGATAGCTCCAAAAATGACCGTTTGGTTAGGATGTAGCAGGGATTCCAATTAGGGTATGAGTTAGATTAGATGACCTAGAAGCGCCTTCCAATTCTGAAATTCCATGAAATCTGGATACCACCCCAGGATATGGGACTGACTTCACCCAAAATACAACCCACTATTTGCCAGGTTTTTTAAGGCATGTTTTATGCAAATTCGGTCTTAATTCTTTCTCTTGAGAAGCATTGTTTGGATTAATTAGCCACTCTCTTCTGAAACACAAAGGGAGAGTAGGCTTATAATAGCCAAGTTTTATTTTCTTCAGTAGAATATAGCTGATGATGGCATCATTTCCTCTTTTTAAAAAAATCATTACTAGGGGATAGGGGCAATTGTCTCTAGTACTTGCCTAAATGTATATTAGCAGGAACTGGTGATTAAATAAAGAAACAAGGTTTCAGAGCTTTGTACAAATATAAGATGTTGAGTGTGTTTTTGGTATTTTATTCATCATCGAGGATTGCTTAGCAACCACGGTTTTGAGACTGGACTATTGTAACAGCCTCCTAATTGGACTCCCGGCGCACAAATTCTTCCCTTCCCAATCCGTCCTCCACATGGTGGTCAACATCATCTTCTGAAAGCTCAAGTCTAATTATGTCACTCTCCTCTAGGAGAAATACAAACTCATCTGGCATTTAATGGCCTCTGCATTCTGAATTCCATCCTTATTGTCTAGTGTTCTTTCTTTGTTCACTCTACCTTTTGGTCAGACTACCTACTTGTCTTTCCCAAACTTGGCACTCCATCTCTTGCCTCTGGGCTCTGTGCCTGGAAGGCTCTGTCTCTTCTTCTCGGAGAATCCCCTGACTTCTTTCAAGATTGAAGTTGTGCCATTCTCTTTGGCAGGAATTCTTTTTTATTTATTTTTTTCTTTGGATGAACAAGAATTTAATGTTGCAGTTCTTTAAACTATTGGATTTACTTCCACTCAGGAAACATTTATTAAAGGCCTATTTTGGCCCCCACTTTTAAATAGTATTTTTACATTACATATAAGAAGAATTTTTAAGATTAACAAAATAAATTTTTGAGTTCCAAATTTTCTCCTTCCTCCCTATGATAGCTAGTAGTTTGATACAGGTTACATATGGAAATCATGTAAAACACATTTCCATATTAGTTATGTTGTGAAAGAAGAAACAAAACAAAAGGAAAAAAACATTAAAAAGTAAAGAAAGCGAAAATAGTATGCTATGATCTGCATTCAGACTCCATCAGTTCTTTCTCTGGATGTGGATAGCATTTCCATCATGAGTCTTTTGAACTTGTCTTGGATCATTGTATTGCTGAGAAGATCTAAGTCAATCATTGCACAATGTTGCCGATGCAATGTTCTCCTGGTTCTGCTCACTTCACTTTGCATCCGTTCATGTAAGTCTTTCCAGGTTTTTCTTAAATTCACCTGCTTGTCATTTCTAATAGCACAATGGTATTCCATTATATTTATATATCACAAGTTGTTCAGCCACTCCCCGATTGATTTTGCCAGTTCTTAGCCCACACTCTGTGAACTTGTTTAAAAATTGTTTTATAATCACATTTCAACCTAATTGGTTTCCTTTGTGTCCTGTATACTTTATTTTAGGCAATTCAAAGCAATATTCTTAGAAGAGGTACATAGGCTTCCCCAGACAGATGTGAAGGGTCAGGAGGCAGGTGGTCCACGACACACAAAAAGGTTAAGAATCTCTCTTATGGGAACCCTTTACTGATCTTACCAGGGTTTAATACCCTTTCCCTCCTCCAATTGTTGATCAGTTAGTCAACCAACAATATTCCTTAAATGCCTACTGTGCTCCTTACCCCGTGAGAACAAATACAATGAATGGAGTAATCTCTACTTGCAAAAAGCTTTCATTTTAGTGGCATAGATCTGGTATCACATAGCTGATTATATATATGTATAAATATTAAACATATATATATAAAATTGTCAGGTGTACACTCATCTGTTTAGTGATATAGTGTGGTACAGTAGAAAACATCATTGAAGTTAGAGTCAGTTGGGTATGAATCTTGGCTTTGCCACTTCTTATTTGTGTGACCTTGAGAAAGTAATTTCTCATTTGTCAGTCTTCATTTTTTCATGTCTAAAAATAAGGGAGTTTGACTAGGTCCCTTACAGATCTAACTCTATGAAGCTATGATGTTTCATTGATTTCTCAGTAGAATGGAAGCTTCTTGAGAGCAGGGACTTTTTCCTTTGTATTCCCAGATCCTGGCACATACTAGATGCCTAATGAATATTTATTGACTCAGCCTGATTTGGTGATAACACTTAAAGATGAAAAAGTGGAGAATCTTCCTGGAGCCTGTATTTACCAGCCAGAATGTATTTACCAGTGTGTGTTTGAGCACAAGGAAAGGACTCAAGTTTATTGAAATGCTGTTGTCTAATAAGGAGATCTAGCACCATATGTTTCTGAACTTGGAAGGAGCTTTTCCTGAAAGTGTTTGGAACACAAAGGAATTATTTCATGAGTAACCATTTCCATCTGGCAGGCATCTGTCTGAATCCCAGCTTTCCACAGTGAGCTTCTTCAGAGGTTCAGCCTGGACACTTGGCAGCTAGTGTACTCTGCCCCTGATAATAGCCAGGGCTAAAATATCTAGGGTAGAAGGTTGGAGAATGTCTCTTTCTCCTTTTTTCCCCTCTGATCTCATCCTGCTATCTCCTTCCATGCCTTTGTTCAGTCCCTACCCATGGTTGCTTGAATGTACTTTCTCCTCATCTCCACATGCTAAAATCTTCCTTTTTATTCAAGGTTCAGTTTCTGTGATACTCCCTTCATAAAGCCTTCCTTGATCCTTCCTTCTTCCATGACTGGAATCATTTTCTCCTCAATTTTTTTTTTTAATGACAAGAGATGACTTCAAAGGATGATCACTTTTCAGGTGATAATGGGCGTTCCTTTTGTGGCTGCTGGGATTCTTTCCAACTTTTGGATATTATGATTCCATCCCTGTTGGCTCGGAATCTGTGATCCTATCAATTTTAAAGTGTCATGTCAATATTAGTTAAAACAAATCTGTACCCTGACCATGCCTGACAGAATAGACATCATTCTGTAGCCAACCTCTTAGGGTCACTTTGCAGTTGAATGGATCTCAGAGTCCATCTGGCTCAACACTCTCTAATCTAGGGTGAGTAAACTGGAGCTAAGTCACTTTCCTAAGGATGCACAAGTAGTAAGCAATAGGACCACGATGGGAATCCAAGTCCTTCAGCTTCCATTTTCCTTTTTATCACACCACCTCCCCTATGGTGGCCACCTCTGACCAAAAGGAGGAGTATGTTTCATCATCCAACTTCTGGAGGATGTGATCAGTCATCAGATCAAACTGAGCCTTGCTGTCATTCTGTGTTGCCTTCCTTGAAGTGCCATGAATGTGTGATAGATCCACTGCCGACTGTTGGGTCTGACACCAGAGGACTTGTATTGGAATCCAAGCTCTGTTCCTTCTGAACTGCATGACCTTGGGCAACTTAGTTTACCCATACAAATCTCAGTTTCCTTATGTGTAAAATGAAAAAGTTGGATGAGCTCTCAAAGGTCCCTTCTAGCTCTATGTTCTTAGCCTCTGTAGAGTCTCTAGGCTTTGAAGTTGTCTAGTAATTATTTTGTGCAAAAGGAAGCAGTAAACATTTAATGGAATAATTGTCGGAGTCCTGCCTCTTAAATTATTGTGGCATTTTCTTGGCTGTCTCAGAACTGTTTGGATTCAGCCGAAGCTACTGTAACAGCCAATCATCAATGTGTCTATTTGAGCCATTGTTATATGCAAAGGCTTGGATTAGATGCCATCCCCAGAGGTTAAAAGATGGGTTTGAGCCAGTCACTGTCCCCAAGGAGGGAGGTTTGACTTGTAAACATGAAAAGATGACTAAGTTGAGGAAGCAGCAATGGATGAGGGCCAAATGTGATGATATACACATAATATAAGTGTTTTGATTTTGTGTTTGATGATTTAATAGTGGAAATGGCATTAAAGAATAAGCAATAATATTTGCTTTGCCCTAAGACCTTGGGACCTATCTGACTTATGACTTAAACATTCCATAAGTGTTGTCTCCACCATTGGAATGTGAAAACCCCAAGGACCAGGGACTGTCTGACTTTTCCATTTGTATCCCCCGCTAGCATTTAGTGCAGTGCTTGGCATATTAACAAATGATCCAATCATTCATTAATGCATTTGTTTTGGGAATTCAGAAGAGAAGGCCATGGTTGTACTTTGGTCTGACTAGGGGAGGTACCATAGGGGAAGGGCACCTTAAGTACTTCCCCTTGAACAAGGGGAAGGATTTAGATAAGGGGGCAAGAGCAGACAGGAGAAGGGCATGGACAAAGGTTCGGTGTCATGGAAGCACTTGGTAGATTGATTGAGGAGATTGTGAGGAGACTTATTTAGCTGGAGCTGAAGGCTTGCTTAGGGAAGTGGGGGTGGGATAAAGCTATAAAGGTGCTTTGGGCCTGAACTGTGGAAAGCTTTGAAAACCAGGTTGAGGCATTAGAACTTCTTCTTCTAGGTTTCTAAATAGGAGAATTTTATTGCTGTATGAGAAAAACAATATTAGGCTTGAATTCTGCCTCTTGTTCCTTATATGACCTTGAGCCTTTGCCTTTGAGACTCAGTTTCCTTGACTGTAAAATGAGGGGGTTGGAGTAGAAGACTTCTAAGGTCCCTTTCAGATCTGATTTTCTTTGCTTCCATCATACTGTGATCAAAGGGGTCTATAAATCTTTATTTTTAAAGGATGAATCTTTAGACTGTGGAAGATCTAAGCAATCCCATCAAACTCCATTACTGCTGAGAAGAAATGAAGGGAAGATCATTCAGCCTTAAAGCCTGTTTTAACACTGGGACCCTGTCTCAGTCTAGGGACACTCTGGGAGACCAGGGAGTTTGAAAAGTCCCTGTCAGTGTGGGTGTGAAGGGCTTGCATTTCTACATTGAATCAGACCTTCAGCCATTCCCTGAAATGAATATGATCCTCCCACCCCCAAACCCCAATCAACACTTGCATCAAATAGTGTTGCATGCTCAGCCTGCGGTGCTTAATGTAGCTTTACTTTAATGCTGGCTGACATCTCTAGGGAGTGACTAGAATCAGGCCAGCCTCCTGGGATCCAAGAGCAAAAAGAAACTCACTGGGGAATTCCCCCTTTGGCATTTGTCTCACTCCAGGACTCGCTTTTCATTTGACTTGAAATACAGTATAATGTGAGAAGAGAACAGGGCTAGGGGCATGAGACAGGACTTAACAAGCTCATGACTTTGGAAGGCAATTCTTTGTTGGGATTAAATTTACATGTCCATGATTTATAGTCCACGTAGGCACATTGTGGCCACATCACGTGAACAGCACTGTTTGTGAATTATGGAATTGACCTTGCTTCCTATTCTCCTTCAACCTAATCACCTAGAAAGGACATTGTGTACTATGCTTCCTATTCCTTTCCTTCTTCCTCCTCCTCCTCCTTTTTTTATTTTTTGCCATGAGAAATAGACTTGCTTAAAAAAAAGAACCTTCGAAATCATTTATCAAACATTTATTCAGCATATGATGTGCTGAGCTAAGGGAGTTTCAGTGATAAGTTATACATTGTCCCCTCAAGAAGCTTACAGTGTAGTTGTAGTAAGCTAATTGGGGGTATTCAGGGATGGGCTAGAGGCTAGACTTGCCGTTTCATTGGTTTAGGGAACTCATGGGGGAGGAAATTCCTTTTTACCAATGAGGACTGGCACCCTTTCTGCAACTTGTAGACCCAGAGAAATACCCAGAGGGCCTAAATCACTGAGAGGTTGAACGATTGAATGATGCTCAGGGTTACACAGCCAGTCCATGGTAGGGTCAGGACTTGAACCCAGGTATTCTCCATTTCTCATTATCCATATCACCACTGTTTTGGGCATTTACCAAAAGTAAAAGTTTACCCCTATCCTGACTGGGAAAGCATAGAAAAACAAGATCTCTCCCAAGTCACCACAACATGGACAACCAAACGTAGACTTAATTTTTTTTTTTATTGAATTCAACAAATGTTTATGAATCATCTATTAACAGGCTCACAGATCACCTTGACTTGATTCTGGACAATGCATGCTCCTCAGTGTTACATAACTCAGTGTTTAATAATGCTTTGTTACTGTGTTCCACTGGGTTGATCCAATAAGCTGGCCTGGCTTGATCCAGGACCTGGTACTTGAAGATTAGAATGAAACCGAACATTTAGCAGTTATCAAAAGGACATTAACTTAGCCACAACAGGAAGAATATTGGTGGGGAGATGGCCTTGAGTCAGTTGCCTCTGGGTTGCGGGTGGTTGTCAGCCAGTCATGAGCTGGAAGGGGAGGCTGAAGCTCCCTGAGTCCCAGCTATTTGGTACTTAGAGACCAGGAAGCCTCTCCTGTGGTCTGGAAACGGCTTCAGTATCTTTGGAGGAAAAGAAGAGGCAGCTGTGCTATACCAGTAGGGTGTTGGCCCTGGAGCTAGGGAAGACCTGGGTTCAAATTCTGCCTTTTGCTCTTACTGTCAGTGTGATCTTGGGCTACATAAGTCCTTAGGTCCTCTTAGAGTGGCTGAGCTGTCAAATTCCCAGGGCTATTAGAACCAGATTAAAATGCAATTGGAGGATGTTTAACAAAATACACAAAAATACAATACAACATAGATATGATAATTTATGGTTTTCTTAGTCAATAGGCAGACAAAAGGATCCATTTCTACCTGAGTTTGATATCTCCCTCCCTTCCACCCCCCCCCCCCAGAGAAAGTGTCCATCTGCATTAATAAGGGGAGTTTTTCTCGTCTGAGAGTTTTCCTTATCAATGAAATCATAGGTCTAGTCCCTATCCTTATGCTTAAGGTTCACCTAACCTAGCCTACCCGATGGGCAACTCTGGTGGGCAATTCCTCCTACAATTGAAGAGGTAGAGTACTAATGCCCCACGTAAATCAATTGAGACCAATTTTAGCTTTGCCTTTGGGGCATACCTAACATTAGTCCTCCAGGAAGATTAAGAAACCTTATGTATGCTCATTTTCTTGAACAGATTTTGCATCCAGAATTCATTTTGGATTCATAGATGGAAGTGGAAATGAACCTAGGACACACTTTAAGGAGGTTATGCTTTGTATAAGATCCAGTGAATGTTTTTAGCTGGCTTCTCCAGTTTCCTTTACATCCCAGCAAAAATGCCATGTTGTATAAAAACTTCTCCATCTTCTTTAATGCTAATTCCTTCCCTCTACTAATTATCTTCACTTTATCTTATTTATGTTTTGTTTGTCCATATTTGTTTGTACATTGCCTTCCTCATTAGACTTGGAGCTCTTTGAGACCAGGGGACTCTCTTTTGCCTTACTTTGAATCCCCAGCATTTAGCACAGTGTCTGGCACAGTTTAGCAATAAATGCTTAATGACTGGCTGAATAGTGGTTGTGTTGGGGAGTGAAATGTAGGACTGGGTGTCCCAACTAAGGAGGGATGATCAACGCTTTGCCTCAGGGTGCTAAACTAGGACAAGGCTTATGATACTTTCAGTCCTGCATCAGTGTAGAAATAACAAAGCTTAGCAACGTAGTTAGCTGAACAGTTACAACAGGAGGCTACCAGGTGGCAGGCTGGGAGGACCTCCATTCCCTTGGCCAGGTGCTTTTGGTGAGACAGAAGAATGGGAAGCAGATGGGATTATGAAGGACCCTGATAAGTAAAGTATCCAAAGGAAAAGAAGCAGGATAACGAAAGGCTGTGAGGTCGTCTTCGGAAGGTAGGTTCAAAGAGCTCAGAATGTTTAGGCTGAAGAAGGGAAGAGTTAGGGGGCACCTGAGACTGTCTTTATGTATTTGATGAGGTATCACACGGAAGAGGAGCAATGAGTGGAAGTTCCCAATGAGTGGGAAAAAAGAAACAAAAACTTCTAACATTCAAGCTATCTGTCAGGGAAGGGGCTGCCTCTGGAGGGAGGGAGTTCCCTATGAGGGAGTTTTTCAGCCAAAGGCATTGACATTTTAGGAATATTTTAAAAGGGATTCTAGTTCATGTCTGGCTTGAACTAGATGAACCCCAATGTCCCTCCAGTTCTGAGATTCTATGATATGATGAAAAATTTTGGTTGACACACATGGACTATAATATACAACCAATAGTTTTCAAAGAATTGGAATGAAGTGAAATATATTTCACATTAAAACAATATTCTATAGACTTTAATCCTTCTCTGATACTTCTGATGCCTGCCTTGCTTCAGGGTCATTAATGGGAATACCATTTGTCATTTTACTATAGACTCAGGAAAGCCTCACCAGATGAGCATGCTATCTGACAGCCCGCCCAGTAAGCCAGCGTTTATACAGGAATGCATCGACCTGTGCATTTCCTTCCTCTCCCATGAGCTGAATGGAGAATTGAGGGAGGAGCGCAGTAGTTTCTTGTTAACCTCTGATCTGTTCAATATCAATGATAGGGACAATCTCTCTGGAGTGCCAGAGAAGAGAACACGTGGGGGGAAAGGAGAGCTGACACCAAGTACTTGAGAGTCTTCTGGCTCCTGGATTCAGAGTTGGAAGGAACGCTAGAGATCTGGCTTATGGAAGAGAAGGACTAAGCTTATTCTATTCAGTCCCATCAGATAAACCTGGGAGCTCTCAATGAGCAAATTTAGCCTTGATGACCCGAGAGAAAACACCTTTCTAACCCTTAGAACTATCTTAAGTGGAATGGGCTGACTGAAGAGGTAATAGGTTCTCTTCTCTTGGAAGTAGACAGGCAACAAGCAACACACTTTTATTAAGCACTTACTATGTGCCAGGCACTGTGTTAAGCTCTGGGGATACAAACGAAAGATAGTCCCTGTCCTCAAGGAGCTTGCATTCAAATGGGGGCAAGACAATACATAAAAGGGAGCTGAAAAGGGGAGAGGGACCTTTACATAGCACCTACTATGTGCCAGGCACTGTGCTAAGTGCTTTTCCCCAAATTATTTCGTTTGATCCTCACAAAAACCCTCCCAGAGAGATGATATTATTATCCTCATTTTACAGTTGAGGAAATTGAGGCAAACGGAGTTTAAGTGACTTGCCCAGGGTCACATAGCTATTAAGTGTCAAGCTGAATTTGAACTCAGATCTTCCTATGTCAGCCCCAGTGCACTATCCACTGCACTGCCATCTGTCTCTAAGGTGGGAAGAGAAAGCACCCATTTAGGCATGGTGGCAAAGTCTGGAGACTCAGAAACATACATGGGAAGGAAATGAAATATGGGCCGCTTGGGCCAGCTCCTAAAATGGAGGACCCCAGAAAGAATTCCCTAGTGGGAGAAGGAGACCATTGTGGAAGAGGGAATTTCCAGGATGATTAAGGAGTTGAATTGTGATAGTGAAGACTGTAGAGTAAGAAGCACACCTGGGGTAGGGGGTGGGGGTGAGGGTGGGGGTATGAACCATGCAGGTTTGTAAAGCAGGTGTTGGAGGACTTGTCAAGTATGTTGTCATGGACATCCTTTTCCTGGTGTGGTTTGGTCCACTGGTACCTCGGAGCTCCTTTAAACCCTGAAATCTGAGTACACCCAATGATGTGACATCAACTACTCTGCTGATTTACCTTTGAGTTAGACCCGCTGAGCTGACCACCTACTCATAGGATTGGACAAAATGTTTTAGGATTTCAGTCTCGACACTATACCTTGATGGTTGAATATATTAAAATGATTTTGATGAGGTGGTATACTCAACTGTAACTAAGAGGCTTCCCCCAGCTTGTTTGTGGGGCTGCTATTAGATGTGGTATCCAAAGGGAGGTCCTGCACAGCCCTGAATTCCCTACCACTTCTTATGGGAAGGAACAAGCAGTTCTGGGGTTAGTTTCAGAGGACATTGAGTTGGGGTGGGCAAGGTCTGAACCTCTGGACCTGATCTTGTAAAGCCTCCTACTGAGCTGATCCGAACCTTTGGTAGATGGCCTAGAGTTGACCCAGACCCTGTAGATAGGAGCCAAAAGCTTATGTATTCTGGCAATGCATGTGTTAAGCCATGACATTCATTCAGCAAACATTTATTAAGCACTTACTGTGTTCAAAGAGAGCATTGTACTTGGTTTTAGGGTGGACAAAACTTAGATAAAATTTGCTGAGTGTTTGCCAGTGTGGTAATTTCCAGGACACTCCAATGTCATCTAAGGGTGGTTGTGATATATGGTATCAGTTAGAGGTTAGGTTACTTTGAATATGTACTTCAGTCTGGGTTTTGAAAACTTACCGACAATCTGGCTTCAGTGTGTGACCCTAGATGTCTAGGGTACTTTTAACTTTGGGGAAGTTTTATCTTTTCGAAAATCCTGTCATGCCTCAGCCTGTGGAGGCTTTGTCTTCCATCTAGGACATTTATGTTAATATAAATGAGAAAGAAAAAAATCTCTTCTTCTGATGACCTTGGTATTAAAGGACCCAGCCTATTTTCTACTCTCATTTGGTTGCCACTAGGCGTGGATTCTGTGAATAAACATCTAAATACTGTGCTGGGAACCCTTTGCTTCCCTCCCTTCTCTTGCCACAAAAGGTAGGACTCTGCTCCAGACTCATAGGTTATTTCTGAGGTTCTGTTTAATGAAAGCCAAAGAAAATGCCCTCGATGATTTCCTGCGATCTTTGGATGGAGCTGCTTTTCCTCCTTCGTCGAGACAAGAGCCGAAGGCTAATGCAGCTCATAGAAGCCTGGCTGAGACAACTGTCCCTTTAAATTGGACAAAATTTCACTGTCATGTTCTCTTTGGGGTGGCTTACAATTTATTTTTGTTTAAAATTAAAGATTTTGATTGACTTGTTTTTTTACGTCATTTTCATTTTTCCAATTTATCCCTTTCTCTCCCCATTTCCTCTCTCACTGGGACCATTCCTTGTCGTTGTTGGTGGTGAATAATTTTTCAGTCGTGTCTCACTCTTCATGATCCCATTTGGGATTTTCCTGGTGAAGATACTGGAGCAATTTGCCATTTCCTTCTTCAGCTCACTTTACAGATGAGGAAAGTGAGGCCAGTAGGGTAAGTGACTTGCCCAGGGTCACACAGGTAGGAAGTATCTGAGGCCAAATTTCGACTCAGGAAGATGAGTCTTCTTGACTCCAGGTCAGGCTTTCTATCCACTGTACCACCCAGCTGCCCTTGTTACAAAGAGAGAGAGAGAGAGAGAGAGAGAGAGAGAGAGAGAGAGAGAGAGAGAGAAAGAAAGAAGAAGAAGGAGGAGGAGGAGGAGAAGGAAGGAAGGAAGAAGGAAAGAAAGTCATTAAAATTAACCAACACAGTCATCAAGTCTGACAGTTTTTGTGATAATCTTAGTATTCTTTTGTTTTTATTTAAAATTTTGAGTTCCAAATTTTCTCCCTCCCTCCTTTCCCTTCCCTAAGATGGTAAGCAATTTGGTATAGGTTATATATATGCAATCATGTAAAACTTATATCCATATTAGTCATATTGTGAAAAAGAAACATAACAAAAGGAAAAAAACACGAGAAAAAATTTTGAAAGTGAGAATAGCATGCTTCAATCTGCATTGAGACTCCATAAGTTCTTTCTCTGCGTGTGGATAGCATTTTCCATCATGCATCTTTTGGATGGTCTTGCACCATTGCGTTGCTGAGAATTGCTAAGTCAATCATAGCAGATCATTGTATGCAATGCTCTTTACCCTCACCAAAGTGCGAGAGTGAAGAGAAGAAGGTGGTGATACATTTTCTCATCTTTTCTTCAGGTCCAGGGTTGGTAATTTGAAAAGAGGAGGGTGGCAATAATATCCCAGAAAACACTTCATCAGATCCTAGATATAGACTGGAAGAATGCTCAGAAACCATCTAATTCAGATCTTTCTTTCTTAAAGAGGAGAGCGCCGAGGCTCCATGGAAGTGAAGTGACTGGGTCACAAGAGTGCTAAGTGGTAGAACTGGGGTTCAGATGCACGTCTTTGAGCCTGCTTCTACCCCCATTCCTAGCAGACAATAGTTTTCCATTGCAGAAACTATCTTGTTTTACAGTAGAGATCAAGGCAAAATCCCCCTTGGTCCCATATTTTATAGCACAGCTATTTCCTTTAAAAATATCAAAAATGCTTTAATAGGAAATGGTTTATGTGGACATAAATAAACTTTCCAAATGTAAAAAAATCTAAATAATTTTATAATGAATGTTTCCCCTAGTAATAAGCTTATTTTGCTCATTAGAATTCATGTTGTCCTTGATAGCAAAAGAGCAAAACTTAATGGTATAAAAGTAATTTCTAAAAATGAAAAATGAAAACAAATATTTGGTTTCTTAAAAAAGGAACACTGATTTTGGATATTTCTTAAGCTCAATGACATTTACAATGATATGCTCTAGAAATATTTGTTGAACGAATCTTTAAGTTTCCAGAATCATTTAACCTAAGTTGGCCAAACTTTGCATTTCTGGTTGTGAATATATGTATATATGAATATAAATAATATTACATATACACACATATATAAAATATTCATGGTACTTTCAACAGAAAATAAAAAGCATAAAAGTCTCATTAAAATACTAATATGATGTAATTTCATAAATACAAAATGAAAGTTAAACTTGTAGTACATTTCCTCTTGTATTCAAGGTGATTTTTTTGCAGTTAAACTTACTAATTTAGAAATTTGGACAGATCTGACATTCCTATTTTTCAAAATATACTCTTTTAGAAGTTTTAAAATTTACTGAAGTTGACCAATTATTAATCAGGTACCAAAATTTAAAATTGCTTGAAATGTTTTTACCTTGTTCCAACTTTCTTGCTTTGTACAGATAGGTGTTTCTCATTTCATGGCAGATCATATGAGAGAATTTCAAGCAAATCATACAAAGAAATTTCAAGCTTTAATTAGGATAAAAACTTACTCTGTATCTTAAGATTCAAATTTATAACAATCTCTTGCAAGGGACAGTATGTCTGTAGTATATTCACTGTGTAAGACTAGAGGACAGGTCCCGTAAGTCATGACTTCCCCACCCCCATGATTGATTTCTGGGGCAGTGGACCACTTGGGAAGCAGCCCTCTATTGATGGGACTTTCAAACCAAGGGATGAACTCTCTCCTTGCAGTACATCTGTAGGTTGTACTCCTCCCTACTCATCCCATCTCATTTCCTTTTGTATTTCCTATAGTGCATGAAATTAGCATCCTCGTTTAAGGAGGTAGAAGAATAGGTAGAACAAAATTCCATCAAGCCAGCTCATAATGCAACACTTCCATGAATTGAGGATACTATTAATTTTGCCCTTGAGATTTCGTATGAAAACATGTGAATCTATTCCCAAAAGGAAAAAAAAAGATTCTGTTTGGTAACTTGATTTCATATCAGGTATCTATGAGGTAAAACAATTTTCTTCTTTTCTCTTTCATAAATATTTCTTATTGTAAAATGTTTATTCCATAGGAAAGGGCTCCAAAGCTTTTTCTGCATTCTTCTAGTTGTGAAAATTCTCTTTGTACCGTTTGATTGTTTTCTTTATTCCTCTGTTCCAGGGAACTTTAGGTCTCCATCCAAAACTACGGATTTTTTCCTGATTTCATAGCATATCTCATGTCATTGGAAAGTGTATCATCAACATAATCAATGCAGTTTTCCATTCAGACTCTGAATTGATCTCTTTGGTCAGTTGTATTAACTATTTGGAGGGTTGTACAGTTGACATCTCAAAACTGGTTCTTTTGTTGTAAATTTCACCTGGTTTCCCTTTCTTTAGAACAGTGAGAAAGGCTTCCACTACACTGGCAGCATAAAGGAAATTTCATGTTTGGAGCCCTGAGCCATAAATGCACCATTTTCTGTTATGTTGCAATAAAGATATAAATTTTGGAATGACCTTTTCTGAATATTGATGTGGTCCATAAACATCACTGCTCCTCATGATAACAACTGGAAACAGTTCCCAGTAAGACTGTACAAAACATTCTGCAGCTGCTTTAGATGATGCAAAGGGATTTGGAGGTTGTTTTGGTGAAGACTCATCAAATTCGTTATCAAGGCTACCCCCACATACTTCATTGGTGTTCATATAAACGAATTTCTCTACTTTGGCTTCACAAGCAGCACTCACCAAAACATAGGTGCCGTAAGCATTGACATAAATAAACTCCAGGGCATGGACAAATGAAAGATCTACGTACGTTTACACTGCAAAATGTAATACTATACCTATAGCATCAAGTTTTTTTAAAAAAAAGCAGTATTATGAAGTGAGGTTCACAGATGTCACCCTAAATAAACTTTCAGCTTTGTTTGTTAGAAATGATTTCAAGGTTTTCCAGGCTTGTACAGTAGTTCAGCTTGTGAAGATTTATGATCCTATCATCTGGATAATCTTCTACTAGAGAGACTATCATGTAGTGCACCACATGAAGCCAGCACTACCCGTGACCAGGATCTGCTTGGAGAAGCTGTTTGGCAGGCTGAGGCTTTCTCCCCAAATGGCCACCACCATCTCTGACTCCATGGCTATTTTCCAATTGCCAATATAGATTTATGTAGCTTAGTCTAGGGATCTCTTAGAGTCTTTTCAATATAGATTTAGAGTTTTGGTTACTATATGTAGATATTTATTAACAAGATGCAGCATTTAGAGATTCAGTTGAATTTGGAAGTGCTGTCCAAGAAAAATGAACAGAGTACTGGTTCCAGAGTCCGGGCATATGAGTTCGAATCCTAGCTCTGCACCTCGGACAGGTCTAGGATCAATTTTCTTTCTTGTAAAATGGGGGGAAGAGAGAAAGGAGGGGTATACTAAATAATCTTTATAGTCTTTTCTAACTCCAACATAGAAGTTAACCTAGTGGCCTATATAAGACTGTATTACAAATGCTTTGCTATCCTTGCTGCCTGTAAAATATAAAATGGTCTAAAAATTCATCCCTCCTTGTGATTCTCTTCTTAGTATGAGAATGGTACACAGTCCATTGTTTCATCTTGTTTAAAACACACACACACACACACACACACACATACACACACACACACAATTGCTTAAATAAGCTTTAATCACTAGGACTGGGAAGGTGGATGAGTCAGGGGACTGAGCAGTAGTAAAGAAATGCTGACCTCCTTTCCTTGATCTTCTGCATCTCAGTTTCATTTTAATAGTTTAAAATGTGAAATCCCAGTTATTCAGAGAATTGCAGGGGGCAAGGCAAAGAGGGGGGCTCGTTTTGAGCACTCTTATAAATCACTGGCTGGGTAACAAGCTACTTTTTAAAAAAAATTCTTTGTTATCCTTGAAACACTTAGGGGCTCAAGTTACAGCAGGGCCTCTGTTATGATGCCTTTGTTTCTCAGAACATTTTTCAGCTCCTGTCTGAATTGGCTGCCAAACCCAAGCTGCTCCTTACCACTAAAGCCCAGGTTGTGGTGTTGTTCTTGTTTTTTGGTAATATTAACCTTAGCAAGAGGCATTATAGCTTCATGGATAGAAATGCTGTCATGAAAACCCATCACAAAAAGAGTATCAGCTAAGAAATGGGGGAGGATCGGGGAGTGAGAGAGACTTGAGGAGAGGAGAGAAGGTTTGGAAAAGCTTTTGTGAGAAGTGAAATAGGGAATCAGTTAGGGATGAATAAAAGAAATACCTTGCTTCAGAGAAGGTTCAGTTGAAATTTGATAACATGGATTTATAATGTACACATTCAGTATGGTCGTGTGACTTCCAACTCTATTCAGCAGCATGGGATCAGGAGCAGAGGACATGGTTTATAGGAATAACCCAGGGCTGGGATTTGGTAGGAGTTGAAGGCCAATAGGACAAGGGGTAAATGATTCAAGAGTAGAAGGCAGTGAAGAGTTGAGTTGGCTATCTTTGAAGTCAAGATCGGAGAGGAGGAATTGAAGTGGTCAGACAAAAGGGAATTGCCTGAAAAAGTACTGAGGAGGAAAAGGATTGGAAATTTGGGTGAGGGAGAAGAATGGATTTGGGAGGAATGAGGGGTAAGGAGTAACAGAAAGCTGGGCGATTATGGTCAGATAGAGGAATGCCAGAAGTTTTCATTAGGGAAATGCAATACTCAAAGGTAATGGTGAGATTCAGTGTGATCATCACTATGTGTGCCTGAGGTAGAGTTAAGGAGTAAACTATGGGATTTAAGGTAACAGTAATCAGGTTAGAGAGCCTCAGCAAGGATGCCATAGTCTCTAAGTGTAAGGGCAGGAGTTGGGGAGGAGAGGAAGATGATGAGCTCCATGTGCTTAACTCCTTCTGAAAAAAAAGAGATAAAATGATTTGGCAGCCAACAGCCATCATAATCTGGGTGAAGAGGGGTGGGTTTTTGATGCTGTGAATTTTAGATGTGAAAGTTTGCTAATTGATGGTGATAAAGGTAGAGTCTAGAAGGATGAATATTCCAATTTCCCCTCTGAGATGGTGTGTTAGGGGTGTGTGTGAAGGTACAGCCAGTGATGGAGAGGGTAGCAAAGGATAGAGTGTCATCGGGGGAGGTAAGTTTCAGGGAGGGTTTACAAATAGAAGGAATATGGAAACAAAGAGGGTCCAAATGAAGGGAAGTTTGTATCAGTATGGAACAGGAATTCTAGAGGGATCCATGGAAGGAGTGGAATATGACTTGGATGGGGTAGGGCTGAGGAAGCTGAGGATGTAAAAGCAAGATGTGAGGTTTGGGCAGAGAGGTTTCCTATGTGGGTATTGACTGATTAATGCAGTTGTGGGGAGAGAAACAGATACTGGAAGATTTTTAGGCTTTGGGGTTATAGTAGGTGGTAGAGGAAAAGGTTTCTTCACCTGGGGTCCAACCTTCTCTTGATGATCCTTCTCAAATCCAACTAGTTGGCCTTCATGAAAACCTGTACTGAAGGTCTTTATACATACATACATATATATATATGTATATATGTATGTATGAACTCCATATGTATATATACACATATATATGCATATGTATGTATGAATCCATAGATATGTGAATTCACATATATAGTCATATTTATATATGTGGTTCTGAAAGGTCCTGCCATGCTAGAAAGACCTGCAGTCAATACCTCAATACAATGCAGGCTTTACCCTGGCCCAGCCCCCAGGTAGGGGCTACTACAAATCCTTCCCTGATCTCCCTGGCTCCCATTCTCTTCCTCCTCACATTCTTAGGCAACTTTTCCAGGTTCTCTCTTTTGCCCCAATCAAGTTGTGTGAACTTGGCCAAATTCTTAACCTCTCTATGCCTTGATTTTCTCATCTGTAAAATGGAATAGCTACCTCACGTGGTTGTTGTGAAGCTCTGATAAATCAACAGATGTAATGAAACTTAAAACACAATGTAATAATAACAAACCACTAGCATTTATATAGTGCTTTAAGGTTTATAAAGTACTTAATAAATATTATCTCATTTGATCTTCATAGCACCCTGGAAGGTAGGTGCTATTATTATCCCTCATTTTACATATGAGGAAACTGAGGCAGACAGAGGTTAAGTGATGTGCCCAGTGTCCTACAGCTAGCAAATGTCCGAGGCTGGATTTGAGCTATAATTATCATTGTGGTTGCTGTTATGATTATTGCCTCACATTTACTTGCACACACGTATTATAAGCGTTTTGAGGATGAGTTTGTATCATTTATCCCTAGCACCCACAGAGCAACTTGCACATGGTGTGAACAGACTGAGCATTTATTAGGTACCTATTGTGCGCAGAATGCTGGGCAGGCAAGCCTGAAACAATCATCAAGGCAAGCCCTTGGAGTATTTCTAGGAGTGGGATGGCAATGTTTCTGTCCGCAGTCAATTCTAGTTCCTGCTAACTGCTGGCAGACATTCTTGGGAATGACTGGCTGGGATTAAGGGTGCAGCCTTTGATCAGAGACAGGACCACATGGGTCTCAACTCTGTGATTTTGAGATTAGACCATTAATGCTTTTGGCCAAAGGCCCCTGCAAAGCTATAGTTACATTGCGTTCTTTAGAACATGTTCAAGGCCAGAGTCAGTTGGCATGAATTTCCAAGCATGGAAATCTAATATTTCAGAAGCTGGACACCAAGAGCTGTGTTATTTACTTTGGGCATGTCTCTGAACCTCACTTAATTTCTCCGTTTGCCATTTTTTCAAAGAGTTTTTATTAATTGATGGAACCCCAAACTTCCTTCTCTTTTGGCCAAACTTCTGGTGATGAGGCTCTCCAAACTTAGACAACAGCCCCATCAACCCTTGCTGGCCTGCCTCTGACAATTAGACCTCCCTGGCACTGGAACAGGTTACCTTTCCAAGCAGCAAGCTTTCTGGCAAACAGAGGTTGGATAACCATTTGTCAAGGATACTATAGAAGGGAACCTTGTACTGGGTAGAAACTTAGATCGAGCAATCTCTCGGGATCTTCCTAACTCTAAGATTCAATGAAGCCAATCCCCCACCCCATCATACATCTCTCTAGTGTCCTTGTATTTTCACTATGCATTTCTTTATGTGTCATGAGTTGACAGCCAGCTTGTGTGTACCATGCATCTCTCCATTGCTCCTTGGGTGACCCTCAGCTTTAATTCTTTGGAGATTGTGCTATTGCATGACTCACAGCCATATGGTACAAGCAAAAGAAGATTGGGATTAAAAATGGCCCTCAATTTTATGAAGAGGCTTGCAGGCTACTAAGTACTAAAAGGTACTTATCCTACTTTTAGAATAATATTAATATTAGAATAATGTCCAAATGTTTCTGTTATACATACAATATATAATATAAATATAATTATAACATAACATTGTTATTATAAAATGGCCATTCAGGCATCACTTTGATTTAGCTGAAGGACTTGCAATAAAGTTTCTTCTGACTTTTTAAAAGCAGCCAGTGTAAAAACAGATTTATAAAAGTTAAGTACATACCCTGGGTCAGATAACTGCCCTTTTCAGGGTTGTTTTCAGTTAAATTGTTGGTTACTGGTTGTGATGACTCCATCTGATGTTCGTCTGCTCCTCTGTCTCACCTCTTAGTCCCTTTTGGTCTGGCTTTGGACCTCATCACTAAGCTGAAATGGTTTTTTTCCGAAATTGCCAAATTCAATGTCAAATCTCATCCTTCTTGACCTGTTTGCAGCATTTGACATCATGAACCATTCTCCTCCCAGATTCTTTCTCTTTAGGTTTTCATGACTGTGCTATCTTGCTTCTCATACTTATCTGACCATTCCTTATCAGTTTGCTTTGCTAGCCCATTCTGTGATTCTGTATATCCCCCCAAACTCTATTCTGGATCCTCTTCTCATCTTTTAATATAATCTGTCTCTCTTGTTGACCTCAGTTCCTAAGGGTTCAGTATCTTTATGAAGATCTCATGTATATATCTATTTTATATGTACATGCATGTTTGTGCATTATGTATATGTGTGTATACATACATGTCTTTTCTCTACCTCCTCCTGTATCTCTCTCTCTCTCTTTCTCTTTCTCTCTCTCTCTCTCTCTCTCTCTCTCTCTCTCTCTCTCTCTCTCTCTCTCTCACTCTCCCTCCCTCCCTCCCTCCCTCCTCTATCTTTATCTCTATTCATATATAGAGATAGAAATAGACATAGGGATAGAGATAGATCCAGCCCAAGTCTGTCTCCTGGGCTCCCATCTTGCTGATTAGTCTTTTCTAATTATCTGTTCCTGTAAGCATTTTGGACTCAATATATCAAAAAAAAAAAACAACTTAGTTTTTACCTTCAAACCTGTCCTTTCTAACTTCTCTGTTTCTTTCAAGGGAACTCCCGTCTCCTCAGTCGCCCTGATTACCAACATTATAGTCATGCTAGACTCTTGACTTTCCTTCCACCTCCATATTTAGTCCACAACCAAGTCTTCTTGATTCCCCAGTGTCCATCTCCCTTCCCTCCTTGTACAAAGCTGGCCATCGCTCTAGCCCAAGCCCTATCACCCCAGTACTGAAGTCATCTCCTAGTTGACTTCTCAGCCTCAAGTTTCTTCCTTTTTCAATCCATTTTCCATTCAACCATGAGTGTTCTTTCTAAAACATGGGATTGACCATGTCACTCCCTTGTTCTAGAAACTTAAGTGATTTCCTGTTACTCTAGGATAAAATCCAGATGCCTTCATTTGGTTTTTTTTTGTAGCTTTATTACGTGTTGCTCTTCCTGAACTGATATAATTCAGTCAAAATCACGTTATTGTCGCTCCTCACACACAACCCTTTATCTCATATAACCATGGCCATCTGTCACCTTATGCCTGGAATGCAGCTTCTCAGCTCAGAGCACCTCCTGTCTGAGCCATCTCCAGCTATCCTGATCTACATCCCCACACTGGACCCAGATGGCTCCAGAGGAGAAAGTGAGGCTGGTGGCTTGGCACAACATTCCCTCACTTAAATCCAATTCACTTACAAGTTATGGCATCACCTCCCTGATGTCATGGTCCTCTTCAAGAATGAAGGACAAACAACAGCTCCTAGGGTACCACCCCCCCAGCCAAATGGTCTTAGATTAATTTTGTGTGTAGTTATTTGTGCAAATGCTCTCTCCCCCAAGAGAATATAAGCTCCTCGAGGGCAAGGACTGTTTTGTTTCTGTCTTTGTGTTTCCAGTGCCTAGAACACAGTAGGTGCTTCACAAATTTTTGTGAAACAAATTCTTGTTTGATTTGTTCATTTTTGGTCCTTGTTTTTAAAACAAATTGGACTTCCTGCCTAACACGTTAGTTATTTGAACTGATCCCTGCACACAATCCACAGTTTACTTCTGTACATTCATTCCCCTCATCATTATGTAGTGTTGGAGTCATCTTTCTGCTGCACACTGATGGATTTGTAAGATTGAATTTTTCACTGGGAGCCCATGAGTAATCTAGACAGCCAGTGACTTTGAATGACATCAGACTCCTCACGTTAATTTAGACCTGTACTGCAGAACTGAGTGGAGAATTGAGTTTCATTTCTGTCCCAGACTTTTTTCTAATTTAATAAGCCTAATACACACCAGTTTTCTTTTCTTTCTTTTTTTGGGGGAGGGGCAGGGAAATTGGGGTTTAGTGACTTGCCCAAGGTCACACAGCTAGTACATGTGTCAAGTGTCTGAGGCTGGCTTTGAACTCAGGTCCTCCTGAGTCCAGGGCCGGTGCTCTATTCACTGCGCCACCTAGCTGCCCCTAACACACCAGTTTTCTTAGAAGATGACAATATTTTGTGTCACCTCTACTTTGGACACATTTCTTTGCAGTCTGATTTCCTCAGTTACCCATTTGAGCAATATCCCAGATGGATTTTTGACTAAGTCCTTAAGGTTTCTCATGAGGCTCAAATTTGTATGTGTGTAAAGAACAATAACTAAGAGAAGCCCCAAGGGCTACACTGGCATCAATCAGTGGGCATTTGGTTGGATTTGAGCCCAACTGCTCTGGCTCCAGATTCGGTATTCTCTCCGCTACTCCTGTGAAATCTCCTACTCTTACTCGATCTAGTTCTTCGGAGGCTGAACTTATTCAACTTTGCTCTCTCATTAAAAATGTACTTTCATGTCGAATCGTTAGTATTCTCTTTTTTTTCCACCTTAAAAATTGTTGCTAAGGAAGGGGAATGGCTTCATAGTGCCTTCTAATCATTTTGCCCTATAATTTGTTTATTGGAAGAAAGAGGTTTTTATTGGTATCTTTTGGTTTTATATCATCTACATTTTCTACTGTATCACTTCTGGAAATAAGCCTGACTTCCTTATTTCACATGAAGCCTCTAGCCCCTCGTGTTTCGAGAGAGAGTGAATGCTTCATCACAGGCTCCTCGTTAAGTGTAGGTCTCTGAGTCACTGGTTCCTTTTTGTCCTTCTCTATTTGTTCCGTCGTTTTAGTCATGTCTGACTCTTTGCGACCCCAATTGGAGTTTCCTTGGCAAAGATATGGGAACAGTTTGCCATTTCTTTCTCTAGCTTATTTTACAAATGAGGAAATGGAGGCAAACAGGGTTAAGTGACTTGCCCAGTGTCACACTCAGCTAGTTAGTGTCTGAGGCCAGAATTAAACTCAGTTTATAGGGTGCTGAGCCCAGAATTAGAAAGATTTATCTTCCTGAGTTTACATCTGGTCTCAGACATTTACTAGCTGTGTGACCCTGGGCAAGTCATTTAAGCCTGCTTGCCTTGGTTTCATCAGTAAAATGAATGGCAAACCATTCTAGTATCTTTGCCAAGAAAACCTCACCCCCTACTTTTATAACTTCCTGTTTCCATCATCCTTCAGTCCTTCCAGCTCAGAAAAGCTATACTTTTCATCAGCCCTTGCCAGTAAAAGACTACATACCGATGAGTAAATCAAATCCCAGAGAGGTGAAGGACCTTGGGAGAGGAGGTGGGGGGGGGTGGCGGGGCACACAGATAGTGGAATGTAATAACTTAGAGGACTTGGATTATTTCATTTTTATTTTTGTATTCTCAGGTGTCTAGCACAAAGCCTCATACATAAGTCATTTAATAAATGTGGAATTGGACAGCTGGGATTTGACCTGGGGTCTTTTGCTTCCAAAGCAAGTACTTTTTCAACGAGAGTGAGAGAGAGAGAGAGAGAAAGAGAGAGAGAGAGAGAGAGAGAGAGATCATCAGGCTTTAATATTTTTCTCTCTATGGGTCCTCTTTTTTCATTGACAATAATCAAGTATTAAAAAAAAGTCTGTCCTAGATTCTGCTGGTATTTCACTAGATTTTTAAGAGCACTAGAAGGTTTCTTTGAGGGCAGGAGAAGGGGTCAGAGGATAGTATATTTCCTTTTCCTGGATGGATTCTTTTACTTTTATGACAAAAATAAAGATGAAAATCCTTTCAAATGTTATAGTTGTCTTCCTAATGCCTAAATTTTTAATAGTTCAGAAAGTTCAATTGACTATTTTAAGAGTTATTTTAAAATTTCTATTGATGTCTTTTGAAAATATCATATTCATTTCTGAATATATTGATCTTCTTTGAAACAGTCCTGTATAATTATAATATTTGAGGTGGAGAAGAATGGAGGAAATTCCCCTTCCTCCCTTTATTGCAGAGATGGGATACTATGGATATGAAATATTTCATTTACTGACAGGTACAATTTATGGTTTAGTTTTGTTGAAAAACTTCTTTTTCCCCCTTTTAAAATTATTTTTATTTATTTTAGCATTCATTTTTACAAGATTTTGAGTTCCAAATTTTTCTCTCTCCCTACCCTCCCCTCTTCTGAAAATGGTAGGCAGTTTGATATAGTTTATACATATGCTATCATATAAGATATTTTTACATATTCACCATGATTATGGAAGAAGAAACAGATGAAAAGGCAGAAAAAAGTATGAGAAAGAATAAAGGAAGGGAAAAATATGCTTTGATCTACATTCAGGGTCCATCAGTCTTTTACCTGGATATGGATAGCATTTCTCTTCATGAGTCCTTTCTACTCATCTTGGATCATTGTGTTGCTGAGAAAAGCTGAGTCCTTCATAGTTGATCATTACATGATGTTGCTGACATGGTGTATAGTGTTTTCCTGGTTCCCCTCATTTCACTTCGCACCAGTCTGCACAAGTCTTTCCAGGTTTTTCCGAAATGTGCCTGTTCACCATTTCTCATTGCACAACAGTATTCCACCACATTCACATGCTACAGCCTGCTCAGATACTCCCCAATACATAGACATCCCCCCAACTTCCTACACCTTACCACCACAAACAGGGATGCCACAAATACCCTTGCACACATTTGTCCCTTGATCTCTCTTGGATACAGAACCAATAGTAGTATCACTAGATCAAAGGGCATGCCCAGTCTGGTTGCCCCTCAGGCAGAGCTCCAAACTGCTTCCGAGAATGGCTGGATCAGTTCTCAATTCCACCAACAGTGCACCAGTGTCCCAATTTTCCCACATCCTCTCCAACACTTATCATTCTCCTCCCCTGTCACATCAGCCAATCGGATAGGTGTGAGGTGGTACCTCAGAGTTGCTTCAATTCACATTTTCCTATTGAAAGTGATTTAGAGCACTTTATTTGCCTGTATATAGCTTTGATTTCTTCATCTGAAAACTGCCTGTTCATAACCCCCGTCCATTCATCAATTGGGAAATGGCTTGTCTTCTCATAAATTTGACTCAGGCCTCTATATATTTGAAAAATGAGGCCTTTATGAGAGACACTTGCTTTAGATTGGAGCAGAGGACATAGATCTGACAGGTAGACTATTCCTTGCTCTTCTAATTTGATTGCTTCATTGTCTATGGTAACTTTTAGTAAGATGTAGTTTCCTCCCTTATCTCGTTTAATTTGGTCTATTTTTGCTTTTACTTTGTTAAAGATCAGGATTACTACCCCTGTTTTTTTTTCTTTACTTCAGCTGAAGCATAATAGATTCTACTCCAGACCCTTACCTTTACTCTGTGTGTGTCTCTCTGCTTCAAGTGTGTTTCTTGTAAGCAACATATTGTAGAATTCTGGGTTTTGATCCACTCTGCTATCTGCTTCCATTTTATGGGAGAGTTCATCCCAATCACATTCACAGTTATGGTTATTACCTCTGTATTTCCCTTCATCCTCTTCTTTCTCCTGTATGTTCACTCTCTCCTTTTACCCTTTCCCACATCACCAGTTTTTTACTTCTGTCTAGCACCTCTCCGGCTCTGCCCTCCCTTCTGTCAGTCCCCACCCCACCCCTCTACTTAATCTCCTCCCCTCCTATTTCCCTGTCTGGTAAAATAGATTTCTATATTCATCTGATTCTGGATATTGTTCCCTCTTTAAGCTAATAGCGATGAGAGTAAGGTTCAAGCAATGCCCATTGCCCCCCTTCTTCCGCTCCACTGTCTCTCCCCTTAATGTGAGATAATTTACCCCATTCTACTTCTCCCTTCCTTCTGCACCCATTGTATTCTTCTTTATCATCCATTAATTCTTTTTTATGTCATTCTCTCAAATATACCTTATACCCATACTGTCTGCCTATGTATATTCCTTCTATTTGTACAGTTAGTGATACAATTTTTAAGATTTACAAGTAATATCTTCCCATGTAGGGGTGTAAGCAGTTTAGTTCAATTGAATCCCTAATGTTTTCCCTTTTTACCTGTTTATGCTTCTCTTGGGTCTTCATATTGGAAGTCAAATTTTTGGTTTAGTTCTGGTCTTCTCCTTATGAAGGCTTGAAATCCACCTAATTCATTGAATGGCCATTTTTCCCCTGATGTTTTATGCTTAATTTTGCCAGGTAACTGATTCTTGGTTGTAGTTTTAACTCCTTTGCCTCCGGAAGATCATGTTCCATGACCTCCAATCCTTTTAATGCTGCTGTTGCCAAGTTCTGTGTGACTCTGATTGTGGCTCCCTGATATTTGAATTGTTTCTTTCTGCCCACTTTTGGAGCACTTTTAACCTGACCCGATAGTTCTGGAATTTGGATATAATGTTCTTTGGGGTTTTTATTTTGGGATCTCTTTTCTGAAGTCATTAGTGGATTCTTTCAAGGCCTATTTTGCCCTCTGGTTCCAGGATGTCAGGACAGTTTTCCTTGATGATTTCTTGAAAGATCCTGTCCAAGTCCTCCTTTTGATTCTGGCTTTCGGGTAGTCCAATGATTCCGATACTGTCTATCCTGGATCTATTTTCCAGATTAGTTGTTTTTCCCATGACGTATTTTACGCTTTCTTCCATTTTTGCATTCTTTTGAGTTTGTTTGATTCATGATGTCTCATAGAGTCATTAGCTTCCATTTGTCCAATTCTAACTATTAACGTGCTGTTTTCCCCAGTTCACTTTTGTACTTTCCTTTCCATTTTGGCTAATTTTACTTTTTGAGCAGTTGTTCACTTTTTCTAAGCTGTTGAGTCTTTTTTTCATAATTCTCTTGCATCGCTCCATTTCTTTCCCCCATTTTTCTTCTACCTCTCTTATATGATTTTTAAGCTCCTTTTTGAGCCCTTCCATGTGTTCTTTCTGGGCTTGAAATGACTTCCATTTTTTCTTTGGGGTTTTGCCCATAGTTGTTTTGACATTGTTGTTTTCTTCTGAGTTTGTGTCCTTGTCTTCCCTGTCACCACAGTAACTTTCTATGGTCAGATTCTATTTTTCTTTTTTTTTTGGTGGGGGGGGGGGGGGGGAGTCTTTTTTTTTTTTCTTTTCTTTTAAATTTGATATCTGGTCCCAGGGTGGAAGGTGTTCTGTCTCAGGCTTCTTGTGCCAGTGGCTCCAGGCCCTCGCTATTTGCCTGGTGCTGGGCTGTTGTTGCTCTAAGACCCACAGGGGACCCTGATATCTGGTGCTGTGTTGAGGGTGTGCGGTGGCGGGTGGCTGGTACTGATGGAGGCTGTAGGGTTCTGGCAGCTTACTTGGTATTGAACTGGGGTCCCAGTGGTGGTGAATGGTATATGCTGAGGCCAGGTGGGGTTATTCTGCATTTCCCTGGGGCTATGCTGAAGCACATGGAGGTCTGACCCCTGAAGGATGCCTGTCTGCCCTGGGCTGCATGGAAGCATGTGATGGTTCTCCGACCTGGAGTCTGCTGGTTCCCCTGGATATGCTAAGGCAGAGGAAGGGACCTATTGTTGGTGTTTGCCTGCTCCACAACACTAGGGCTCAGGATCTCCTACTGGTTTGCTGAGGTGGGGCTTGTTGCTACTCTGCTGGGCTGCTTCCTGTCCTGGAATGCACTTCCCCTTTACCAGAGTGAGGTGGACCTCTCCTGCCAATCCTCTAAGTCTCTTGGACCAAAAGACTTCTCCACCCCATCTTGTTGCTGGTTCCACTGTGCCAGGACCCATTCTGGGGCACTATTTCATGGCTGTTTGGTTGTTTGGAGGTAAATATGGGAGAGCCACAGTGCTTCACTATTTACTCCACCATCTTGACTCCCAGAAGTCAGTCTGTTGAACAATTTCTTGTTTCTTTTTAACCTTTGTTACAAAGATTGGGTTTTATCTTCTCATTCTTCCCATTTATTGTACATTTTTTTCATGTATATTGTTTTCCTCATTCTGCTTACTTTATACTATATCAGTTCATATAAGTCCAAATCGCTTGCTAGAATGGCTGGACCAATTCTCAACTCAACTGATGGTTTATCTGTGTGCCTTTCTTCCCCGAAGGTCACAGATTCTGGAATCATAGGATCTGGGTTCAAATTCTGACTCTGTCATCCACCACCTGTGTGAAATTTGGCAAATCACTTAACTTCACTGGGCCTTAGTTTCCGCGTCTATAAAATGAGGTAATTGGACTAGATGGCCTTTAAGCTTCCCTCCAGTCCTAAATATATAATCTTGTGGCTTTTTCCATCTTTTGTCATCCTTGACAATTCGCTGGTAATCAGAGTAGCTTTGATTTGCATTTCTCTTTTTGGTGATTTGGAGGAATGTTTTGTCAGTCGTGTGTTTTAGAGAATGATATTGAGGTTACTTAAGACTTAGCCTTAAATGCTTTTTTATTTATTCTTACATTACAATTACTCATAACGATAACATTATATTATGAAGCGTTAAAAAAAGAATGATTGGCAAGATCTGCGGTGGGATTCAAATGGATTTAGAATCTAAACAGTGTGACAATGTCTGATTCTTCTGTATTCATTCTATTCATTAATACTGACTTCCTTGATTGGCCTTTGTTTTGCTCTTTCCGAAGTTTCTTTGTGATCTGCTTCTCGGGAAGGGTCAGTAGGGCAAAGTTTTTAAAATTCTTAAGACTCTATATTCCCATCGCTCTCATCAGTGATACTTTTTTTGTTAGTATGATTTCTTTGGATATTCTTCCTAACTCTCTCCCAACTTTGTATAGCTTTACTAATGTATATCCTATAGAAACATTTGAGTAATGATGTTTTTTGTATCTTTACTTTGAAGTTCTTTGAAAGTTCAGGTGACTACCATCACCACTTCATACACAAATGTATATGAATATATAAGTATATTGGCATCCACATGGAATTAGAATGGATTGATTGGGGAATCAAGGTTTAATGAGGTTTAATTTCATTGAATTGGCATGCAGAGGAAGAAACAGTGATGATATTGATATGAAACGATGAGCCTTTCTTTGAAACGCTGTGCTCGACATATGTTTATGACAATGATTCCTGACCTTTGAGGAATTTTACAGCCTTTTTATTGTTTTGTATCTTTCTTCAACCAGAGGACATTTGTTTCTATTCCCTGGTAAGACAGCAAAGTTTAATGGAAAAAAACACAGTTGGAGTAAGAAGATGTGGGTACAAGATTAAAAGCAATTATTTTAAGGTCAATCAAAAAGCATGTATTAAGTGACTAGTGTGGGTCAAGAAATATGCTAGGAGTTGGGAACTTTTTCTGCACCTACGATTTTATCAGTAGAAGGAACTGCAAGAGAAAAATCCTCTCAGTAAACGTCACCTGTATAACTTTAGTAGGTATGTGTAAAATGGCGTATTTCTATGTAAATTTTGGTATTGAAAACACTTAATAAAAGTAATTTTAAAAAAAGTAATGCATGGAAGAGTATCAGGTACTTTTCATAACTGGCTAAGGAGAGAATTCTTAACCATAACAAGGGATAGAAACAGTAGCAAAAGATAAAACAGATAATTTTGATTACATGCAATTGAAAAAGCTTTTATACAGACAAGATCAATCAATGCAGTTAGAATAAAAAGGGTCAAGAAAGGCTGACCTCTGGCCATACTTTGAACAGGTCACAAATTCTCAATGCCCCCTGGCAATCCCCTAAGACTATAACTTGTAGAGTGGGTGCTGCCCGAATAGGTAGAAGATGTTTCCTCACCAGGAGTTCCCAATATCATGTGGATCCAATTCAGAGGAAAATGAAACCATAATAATGACAAAATTATCAATAGCTCATTGAGAGTAGAGACTGCCTTAGTCTTCTATTTCTATCCCTAGTGTTTGCACAGTATTTTATACATAGTAAGTGCTTAATAAATGCTTTATTCATTTAAAAGAGAATAAAAAGAAAAGTTGTTGATTGGGAAAGAATATTTATATCAAATTATACCTGATAAGGGGCTGTGATCTAGTGTATACATACATACATCTATACATATCTGTATGTGTATATGCATGTGAATGGAACTAATATAAAATATTACCAAGAATATTTCTGCAATGGAAAGTGCAAAAAAAGTGAAGAAACAGCTCTCAAAAGAAGACTTATAAATTATAAACTATATTTCCAACATAGAACTCCTGATCTTTCTTCCCAGCTCTCCCCTTCTTCCCAGCCTTCCCATTAAGGTTGAGGACACCAGGTCCTCCCAGTCATGCAAGGCTTAAACCTTGGTATCTTCCTCAACTTGCCACCTGCACTCACCCTGCGTTCGAAGTCTTACCATTTCTGCCTTCGGGGCATCTCTCCTATATGTCCCCTTTTTTGTTTTTCACATCTACCCTGATACATCCTTCATCACTCTGTGAATATCCTATCGCATTCTTATTGGTCTTCCTGCCTCCAGTCTTTCCTCATTCCTGTCCACTCTCCACTCCACTGACAGTCTTCCTACGGCACTGGACCCTTCTTACCTTTCTAGTCTTCCTGATTTTTCTTTCCTCCATACACTTTACAACCCAGTGACACTGGCTGACTTACTGTTCATTCCACACCTAGCTCCAGCCCTTGACTCTGTCTTTTCACTGGCTCTCCCTATCATTGGAATACTCTCCCTTTTCATCTCTACCTCCTGGCTTCCTTCAGAATTCAGCTTAAATCCCACCTTCTGCAAGAAATTTTTCTGCAAGAGCCTCTCAGTGTTGTATCCTACCACCGATATTACCTCTCATTTACACTGTATATATCTTCTGTGCACGTAGTTGTTTATATATTGTCTTCCCCATTAGAATGTGAACTCTTTCAGGGCAAAGACTGTGGCTTTGCTTTTACTTAGTGCAATGCCTGGCACATAGTAGGTGCTTAATGAGTGCTTGTTGACTGTCTGACTGACATGAAGCATTGCTCCAAGTCACTAATAAAAAGAAAACTTCAGAGCAACTCCGAAGTTTCCCCTCATACCCAGAAAATTGGTAGAGATGACCAAATATGGGAGTGACTGTAGAAAGAGAAGAATATTTGGTAGAACTGTGAATTGGTCCAACAGTTCTGAAAAGAATTGGGAATGAAGCGTTAAAAGTATTAAAATGCCCATGTTTGTTGACTTGGAGATCTTACTTCTAGGCATATATCCCCAAGGAAGTCAAAGATTGAAAGAAAGGCCCCATTTGTACCAAAATAACCACAACATCACTTTTTGGAATACCAAACAACTGGAAACAAAGTAGATGGCCATCAAGAAATGGCTAAACAAATGGTGGCACATGAATCTGATGGAATACCATTATACCCTAAGCCTTGCTGAGTTTGAAGAATTTGAAGAAGCATGAAAAGACATGTAAACTGATGCAAAGTAGAATAAGCAGAAACATGGAAACAATATACACAATGAACACGACAATGTGAATAGAAAAGAAAAACTAACTGACTCAATGCTGGACAAGTATGATCATAAACTTGGCCTCAGAGAAGAAAGCAGGAAGTGTGCCTCATGCCCTTCGTTGCAAAGAAAAGAGGCTATGGATGGGAAACATTGCATATACTGTTAGACTCAGGTTAATGGGCTGGTCAAGACTATTCTGTTCCCCGCACCCTTCTCTTTTTATTTCTTCACTAACAGACATATTTCTCTGGGTAGGGGAGGAATATATGCAAAAAAATATAAAAAAATTAAACTGTCAACAACAGCAAAAAAATAAAAGTTATTTCTGGCCATTCTATTTAGGATATTTCAGATTTGATTTTCGTTTTGGGGGAGAGAGACATTCAGCATTCAGTCTGAATTTAGCTATCTTATAGTATACTGAATAATGGATAGTATACTTACTAACGTCTTCTGGGCAGCTAGGTGGTGCCATAGAGCATTGGGCCTGGAGTCAGGAAGACTCATCTTCCTGAGTTTAAATCCAGCCTCAGATACTTTGTAGCTGTGTGACCCTGGGCAAGTCACTTAACCCTGTTTGCCTCAGTTTCCTCATCTGTAAAATGAGCTGGAGAAGGAAATGGCAAAACCTTCCATCATCTTTGTCAAGAAACCCCGAATGGGGTCACAAAGAGTCAGGCAAGACTGAAAAACTAACAACAAGAATGTCTTCCAGTGAAATAATTATAGGCTGTCCCTCTCCTACCACAGGCATTCTCCCTCACCCCCCCCTCTAGCTTTCTCCTACTCTCATTTTTTGATACTGCAGAAACTTCCTGACAAATACCTAAACACTACTGCTGGATAAAGTATATTTCTCAAAACCAATTAAAACCACTCCTGAGAATGATTTCGACGGTCTCCAGCACTCTCGTGATGTCCCTTGTCTAACTCTCTCTACAAGCTGTCTTATTTGAGTTTAGTAAAGGAGGCCCTCTTAGTGTAGATGGTAAAGTGTTTAATTTTTCCTAGGGTTTATTTCTGAGAAATAAATATTCAGTGAATGTAGCACTATTTGGAAACAGATCTCTATGAAGTCTAGCTGCGTAAGTTTCTGGGAATTGTTGTTTTCTTCCAATCTTGGGAGGGAATAGTGCTATCATGAGTTCTGGGCAGAGCTCAGCAAGACTGGGAAGTTCAGACTTGATTTTGGTTTTGGGGGAGAGAGACACTCAGCATTCAATCTGAATGGAGTTGGGGGAGAGAGGGGTGAAGAGGGAGGGAGAGATGAGAGAGAGAGAGAGAGAGAGAGAGAGAGAGAGAGAGAGAGAGAGAGAGAGAGAGAAAGGGAGGGAGGGAGGGAGAAGGGAGGGGGGAGGGGAGGGGAGGAGAGGAGAGGAACAGAGATAAGAGAGAGAAAGAGAGAGGACAAACAGAGATAAGAGAGAAGGAAAGAGGAGAAACAGAGATGTGAGAGAGAAAGAGAAGAAACAGAGAGATGAGAGAGGAGAAACAAAGAGATAGAGATAGAGAGAGAGAGAGAGAGAGAGAGAGAGAGAGAGAGAGAGAGAGAGAGGAGAAACAGAGAGATGAGAGAAATAAAGAGAGAGAAAGAGAAAGAGGAGAAACAGAAAGATGAGAGACAGAGAAAGAGATAGGAGACACAGAGATGTGTGTGTGAGAGAGAGAGGGAGAAAGAGAGGACAAACAGAGATAAGAGAGAAATGTGAGAGAGAGAAGGGGAGAGAAACAGAGAGATGAGAGAGAGAAAGAGAAGAAACAGAGAGATGAGAGAGAGGAGAAACAGAGAGATCAGAGAGAGAGAGAGAGACAGAGACAGAGAGACAGAGAGAGAGAGAGACTGGAAGTTCCAGTAGATAGTGGGAGTCAAGAGAGTCTCCCATTCTGGCTCCTGATAGTGGAGCACTGGCATTACCCCAAAGTGTTGGAACAATATCCTTCTGGAGTGAGGAGACCTGTCCTGGGTTGAGTGCTGTCTAGAGGAAATCTACTAATTGTGACCCTGGACAAGTTATTTAAGCCTTCTGAACCTAGTTTTCTCTTCTGTAAAATGAAAATCATAACTTCTCATAAAGTTATTGTAAAAATCCAATGAGATGATATATGTAAGAGGCATCTTAATTCATGAAGTTTATTAAAAAAAAAAGGCAGCTGCTGTCATTCTCACATTTCCTTGCCAGGCCCTTCTGCTCTAGGATGATCTAGGTGAATCCATGCCTCTTGTGTCACTACATGGGTCTGACTGGACCTTGTTTCCATCTCTTACCCAGGTGGTGGAGACACTGGAGAATTTCCTCATGTTGTAGATATGTTGGAACAGATTGTGGTGTGTTTAATTAACTGAACAGCTGGAGTTGGGAGCTTCTCCTATAGGAAGTTGTTGATGGGCCATCCACTAACATCTTAGAAAAAAATCATCAAAAAATTTTTTTGGTCATAGGTTGGAGATCATATGCAAAATTCCATTCTAGGTATTTGCAGCAAACTTAGAAGAGTCTTGTGCCAGAGTAGAAATATTCTAAGAGTGAACCACAATAGCAGTGAATAGACCTGAGGTTTCATTGCTGTATGGACCCCTCAGACGAGGAAACTCCATCTTACTAAGGCATCTAGATCCACTGAGAACGTAAACTACCTTCCTAGGTAGGATATCCCATACGTGGGACTTGAATCCACCTCTGGTATATACTATCTGACTTCCTGCCTCTAAGGTCAGCTTTCTGGCCACTACACCAAAGTTTTTTTTTTAAGTGCTACTTTTCATGCTCATTGGTGTGGGGAATATTAACTATATTGAATCTTTAATGAAAATGAGAACATCCAATCTCCAATCCACCCTTATGCAGTTGCTGTAGGCCTAACTATCATTCCATGATTCAAAATCTTCTAGGAATTCCTGCTATTGGTAGTTTAAAATAAGCTTCTCAACTGGGCATTTAAAGTCTTTCCCAGACTGCTCCCAACCTACCCCTTCTGCCTCATTTCACATTGTTCCCCACCAACCCCTATGTCTGTGGAGGGAGTGGGAGGCAGGACACCATGCTTCAGTCACTCAGACCCACAACCTTGGAGTCCGACCTCCTACTGGGAAAGACCACATGGATGCAGATAACAATACACAAAATATTTACCAAACGGATATAGGAGGAGCATTAGAGGGAGGGTCCTCAAAGTTGGAGAGATCAGGAAAGGCTTCGTGTAGGAGACAGCATTCAAGTCTTGAAGGGGAGCCAAGACGGGGAGGTGAGGAGAGGGTGCACCCCAGGCTTGGGGGTCAGCCTCTGCTGAAGCACAGAGGGGAGGTGGGCTGTTGTATGTGTGTAGAACAGTGAGTAGGCCAGCATTAAATAAAGATTTAGTTTGATAATTGAGAGTTGAACTACTTATTTATACTATGTTGAAACTGGAAATTAATACAATTCAGGAGCCTCTTATCAAGAAAAATAAGTGTTTTGGGGCACCTATAATTTTATTATCCAGCCTGGCTTCTTACTGGCTCTGAAAAGTTGTTTGGCAATAAAGTATAATAAGCAGATTAGACTTCTCCCTTGGAAAAAAAACACAACCATCTCCAAATTCAGGGGCAGAGAAGGCAGAATGCAAACAATTAAATTATAAGTATTATTTGTTTAACTATTACACAAGATTATATAACTGCTTTTGTCCTTCCTCTACCGCAGCTGCGGCTCCTCCGAGGCCCTACGTGCAGCTGCGCCGCTTTGATCAGGGTTGCCAAGAAGGCTCCCAGGGCTTGGGACTTTATTTAAGGCCCATTTTGAACAAGTACTTCCTAATAACGAGGGATTAAGGGGTGTGAGTCACCAAGAAAAATTGCTTCCTTGTAATGAACACTATGATTTCATTCCGCTTGAGAGTTTTCTTCTGGTAACTGTTTGCCCAAGAGGTAATCGTTTGGGATCATGAGGTTTAGAGTCCGAATGGACCTCAGGGTCATCTAGGACACCCCCACCCTTCCCTAGTGCCATCGGGAAAACCAGAGCCAGAATGGGAAACTGACCAGCTTAAGGTGACATAGGCAGTCATAGTGAGCCCAGGGCCTGTCCTTTGACTGCTACCCCTACACTGTCCTGTTTGCCCTTCTTATGAGGACAAAAGAGGGGTTTGTTATCACTCAGCTAGGGAATGGTATGTGGCATGTCCAAGCACAAAGTCTTTGCTCATCCTCCCCTCCCTTCTCCCTCTCCTCTCTCTCCTCCTCTCCCTCTCTCTCTCCTTCCCTCCATTCCCTTCTTCTCTGCCTAGCTGTCTCTCTCTGTGTCTCTCTCTGCCTCTCTGTCTCTGTCTCCCTCTCTCCCTTTCCCTCTCCTTCTATCTCCTCCCCTTTATTCTCTTCTCCTTCTTTCTCTCTCTGTCTCTGTCTTTCTCTCTCCCTCTCTCTCTGCCTCCCCCTCTCCTTCACCCCTCTCCTTTTCTCCCCCTCCCCTTCTCTACCTTTCCCCCCTCTCTCCTCTCCTCCCACTCTCCTCTCTCTCCCTTTCTCTCTCCCTCTCTCTCTCCCCCTCCCTCTCCCCTCTTCTCCCCTTCCTTCCCCTCCCCTCCATTACCTTCCCCTTCTCTCTGTCTGTCTCTTTTTCTCTCTCCCACTTCCTCTCTCCTCACCTCTCCCTCCCCTCCTTCTTTTCTCCCACACTCTCTTCCCTTTTCTTTCTCACTCTCTTTTCTCTTCATCTTGGTCTTCACATTGTTTCCTTTCCTGTAGTCCTTACGTGTGTTGTTTTACTGCTCCTGGATACTTCACTCTGAGGCTTCTGACCTTGTCTTTAAAATAGATTTTGAAACCTTTCTTCACTCTGGGCTTAAAAAAACAAAAAGCACCCTAATTACATAATGACCCAATAAATGCCAGTTGAGTTGATTGACATGGAACAAAAGAAGATAGTTTTTTTATCTTGAAATGGTTCATGGGAGTTGTTGGAAAAGGGCAATAACCTCATGAATTATAAAGACTGTTATTTGTCCAGGTCAAGTGTATAAGGCATGAACTTAGAGGGCAAAGGAGAGGCTTTGATGAGAGAGCCTTACACCTTTTACATTTTACAAAGTGAGATCTGACATAGGTTTTATCAGCACCTGAGGGGCAGTATGGATTGTGGCTAGAAAGCTGACCTCTCAGTCAGGAGATCTGGATTCTGAGCCGTGCCTCTTACAAAGTTGGCTTGTGACCCTGGGGAAGTCCCTTAACCTCTAAGTGCATCAGATGACTCTCTAAGACTATTAAATGTAGTGAAGGGGAAGATCTCTATTGGCCGAGGGAGTAGCCAGAAGGGAGCTCCTTATCCTGCTCACATCATAGGTCCAGTCAGAATAATGAGTGGACGTTAATACTCTTGAGTCCTGGGTTAGACACACCTCAAGTTGTCAGTGGCTGAACTTGACATAAATATGGTCATTTAAATTTTAAAAAAATTTGATTTATCCTCATCTGTCCACGTTTTTAGACATTTATGTTTTTGTGCTGTGGAGACTGCTCTGAATTTTTTTCAATCGAAGACTGGCCAGTGATGCCGTAGGAAGGCCTTGAAGTGAAACTAAAATTATGGGATTTTTTTTTTTGTTCTTGCTCTCAGTTAGTGTTGCAGTTTTCTTCATCAGCTCCTTCTCCTCAGCTCATGGCCAAATGCAGGCATCATGCCGATGTGATATGGGCCCCTTTAGAGAATTGAACTCAGCCCCACTGACACATATTGGCTTTGTCACCCTGGGAGAGTCCCCTAGCATCTCAAGGCACCAGCTAACTCTGTGGCTAATTTTCTCCCTCAGACTTCCTTACACAAGGAAAATCACAGGTCCAGTCTAAAATACAAACATATTGTAGATGTGTGTACGGGTTTATCCCTAAATAAGAGCTAGTAGCAATAGATAGAAATGTTGAAAATGTATATTTTTGACAAAATATAAGAATGACAAAAACAAATGATGAAGAATGATTTTTATAAAGTGAATAAAACCAAGGGCATATTTTAGGCAAAATGAAAAGGAGGGTTTCCATTTGAAGGTTGCAAAGTAATAGATAATAGGAAGATTGTCGAAGAACTCCAAATCCTTCAGTGACAGGCAGTTCTAGATAATCCTCCCTGACTTGCAAGAGAGCCTGGGTTTTGTGTGTTACTTGATCCCACAGGGAAATCCAGTTACAGAAAGTGATTAACTCTGGTCCCACACCACATCACAGCCAATACTTTCCTTGTCAGAGAGCTGAATTTCTCTCATGTGCTTTCATCTATCCATTTATTTAGTTATTTTTTTAATTTAACTAATCATTTTAATTAATGCCATTTATCAAGAACCCTAATAATTAGGATACAAAGCACCATGGAGGTGCTGGGGACATCCAATATTAAGATAAGGCAGTTCCTTCCATTGTGGAGCTAAAAACATAGTAGGGAATAAGACCCCAACAGATAATGATTATTAAGAATATTTGTACATATATAAATTTCAAATTATTTTGTGCAAATTAATCAACCCATCAACAGATACTTATTAAGTACCTACTAAGTTCCAAGCATTGTGCTAAATGCTGGAATATACATTGGTGGAACTTGAACCCAGGACTTCCTGATTCCAAGTTCAGTGTGTAAGGAGCTCACAGCGAGTAACTTTCTCCCAATGTGGCAATGTAGTTCCTTATGATATACCAGGTACTGTGCTAAGTGCCGCAGTGGATAGAATACTTGATCTGGAGCCAGGAAGTCATGGGTTCAAATCTCATCTCAGACATTTGCCAGTCATCCATCAGCCTTAGTTTCCTGTCAGTAAAATTCAGGGGTTAGACTCAACTGCTCTAAGGTTCCTTCCACCTCCAAATCTCTGATCTTATCATCATTATTAGGGTATCACTTCAAGGGCTTCAAAGAGAATAGTCTGATTGTCTGGAAAGTGACTTGGCTTTTGATTGTGGAAGGGCAGGTAGGAGGCACCATAGTGTAGAGAGTGCTGGGCTTGGAATCAGGAAGAGTCATCTTCCCAAGTTCAAATCCAGCCTCAGACACTTACTAGCTGTGTAACACTGGGCAAGTCACTTAATCCTGTTTGCCTCAGTTTCCTCATCTGTAAAATGAGCTGGAGAAGGAAGTAGCAAACCATTTTAGTATCTTTGCCAAGCAAACCTCAAATGGGGTCATGAAGAGTGGGACACTATAGAAAAAGACAGAACAACAACAGTATGAATCCTGGAGAATGGAGTTGGAACTTTATTTGTCATGCAATATGGAGCTATTGAATGTAGGAAGACAACATCGCCAGTGAGATAACTTGTGACTCTCGTTTCCTGCTATTCCCAGTTGCATTTTAAGAGGACTGTCTCTAAATAAGAGGATCCAGGAAGGTCTTGGCAGTTGAGCTGAAGGCTCCTCTGACAAAGGATGGTTAGAAGGTCGGTTGGGTTTGGCATTTGGAGGGAGAAGCATGACCTTCATCAATGAAGATAAAGCTAAGAAAGCTCTTTTCCCCCCTTTGTATGAGAAAGGGATTAGTTTGGGACACAGTCATTGGAGTAAGGTGTGGGAAGCTGCTTGGAACCTGAGAGTCTCTGGAGAGCCAGCCTTAATGCTTCATTGAAAAAGTTAGTGTTCTTTTGTGCACAAACAATTTTCAGTCCTCCATAACCTCTTTCGAGGCTAAAGCTTTCATGTCTTTTGAATATCCTTATTTCTTTGAAGTCTGAAGTGACCTGGATAGAAGCTTGTGAGCTAGATGTTAAAGTTGAAAAACAGATGGCTATAGGAAAGCTGTTTAAATAAAAAAAATATGAAGAAAAGAAAAAAAGATGGCCTCCTTGCCAACATTATAACTTGACTGGGGGAGTGAAGTTTACTTTAACAGTCAGATGATGTTTTTTTTCCAGCAAGTATTTACCAAATTAATTGAAATCTTATATTTCTGAATTCATTTCAGCTTAAAAGCATTGAAGTTCCTCCTGAGTGCCAGGTGTTTCTAGCTTGAGGGCATCAGGAAAGACCTTGTGTTGGAGGTGACTCTTTACATGGGCCTTTAGCTAGGCGGTACCAAAAGGTGGGCATTGGGGAGGGAGCATTTTAGGGATGGGGAGATAGGAGGATCTGCAAAGGTACATAAATATGAGATGGAATGTCATCCAGTAATCCAAATTGGCTGGAATACAGGGTGCATGAGGAAAAGGAATGTGAAATAAGCCTAGAAAGACAAGTGAATGGCTTTAAATGCCAAATAAAAGAGTTTTTTTAATTTTAAAAATACTTTTATTGATTCTTTTTGTTATTACATTACTTTTAAAAACATTTTTATTTAAAGTTTTGAAGTCCAAATTCTATCCCTCCCTCCCTTCCTCCTTCCCTGAGATGGTAAGCAATCAGATATAGGTTACACGTGTGCAAATATGCAAAACATTTCTGTACTAGTTATTTTGTACAAGAAGACTTAAATAAAAGAAAAAAAAGAAAGAAAGTGAAAAACAGTATGCTGCAGTCTGTATTCGAACAATATCGGTTCTTTCTTTGGAGGCAGATACTCTGCTTCATCATTAGTCCTCTGGGATTGTCTTAGATCATTGTACTGCTGAGAATAGCTAAGACATTCACAATTCTTAATTGTATAATGTTGCTGTTACATTGTACAACATTCTCCTGATTCTATTCACTTCACTATGCATCAGTTCATGTGAATCTTTCCAGGTTTTTCCGAAATCGTCCTGCTTGTCATTTCTTATAGAACACTAATATTCCATTGTAATCATATGCCACAGCTTGTTTAGCCACTCCCCAATTGATGGGCATCCCTTTGATTTCCAGTTCTTAGCCACCACAAAAAGAGTTGCTATAAATATTTTTGTACAGATAGGTCTTTTTCCCTTTTTTTGATGTCTTTAGGATATAGACATAGCTATTGTATTTCTGGATCAAAAGATATGCACAGTTTTATAGCTCTTTGCGCATAGTTCCAAATTGTTCTCCAGAGGGGTTGGATCAGTTCACAACTCCACCAACAGTGCATTAGTCTCCTGGTTTTCCCACATTCTCTCCAACATCCAACATTTTCCTTTTTTGTCATACTAGCCAATCTGATAAGTGTGAGGTGGTGCCTCACAAATTTTACATTTCTCTGATATTTAGGGATTTAGAGTATTTTTTCATATAACTATAGATAGCTTTGATTTTTTTTTGTTTGAAAACTGTCTGTTCATATCATTTGACCATTTATCAATTGGGGAATGACTTGTATTTTTATAAATTTGACTCAGTTCTCTGTATATTTAAGAAACGATGCCTTTATCAAAGATAATTGTTGCAAAAAAAATCCCCCAGTTTGCTGCTTTCCTTATAATTTTGCCTGCATTGGTTTTGTTTTGTACAAAAACTTTTTAATTTTATATAATCAAAATTATCTATTTTACATTTTATAATGTTCTTTATATCCTCTTTGGTCCTAAATCCTTCCCTTTTCCATAAATCTGAAAGATACACTATTCCCTGTTCTCTTCATTTGCTTATGGTATCACCCTTTAGGTGTAAATCATGCACCCATTTTGAACTTATCTTGGCATATGGTGTGAGATGTTGGTCTGTACCTAATTTCTGCCATACTGTTTTCCAGTTTTCCCAGTGGTTTTTGTCAGATAATGAGTTTTTGTTCCAAAAGCTTGGATCTTTGGGTTTATCGTATACTAAATTACTATGGTCATTTACTATAATGTAAATTGTAACTAATCCATTCCACTGGTCCAGTTTTCTATTTCTTAACCAGTACCAGATAGTTTTGATCATTACCATTTTATAATGCATTTTGAGATCTTGTATGACTAGACCAACTTATTTTGTATTTTTTTATTAATTCCCTTGATATCCTTGAGCTTTTGTTCTTACAGATGAATTTTGTTATTATTTTTTCTAGTTCTATAAAATAATTTTTGAAAGTTTGGTGTGGCATTGAATAAGTGGATTAATTTAGGGTGAATTATCTTTTTTATTATATTGGCTTGGCCTACTCATGAGCAATTAATATTTTTCCAGTTATTTAGATCTGACTTTGTGTGAAAAGTGTTTTATACTTGTGTTCATATAGTTCCTGAGTTTGTCTTGGCAGGTAGTCTCCCAAGTATTTTATATTCTCTATCACTTGCTGTTAGACTTTGCTTGTAATGTATAGAAATGCTGATGATTTATGTGGGTTCATTTTGTGTCCTGCAACTTTGCTAAATTTGTTAATAATTTTAAGTAAATTTTAGTATATTCTCTAGGATTTTCTAAGTATAACATTATACCATCTGTAAAGAGTAAGAGTTTGGTTTCTTAATTATCCATTCTAATTCCTTTAATTTCCTTTTCTTCTCTTATTGCTATAACTAACATTTCTAGTACAATATTAAATAATAGAGGTGATAATGGGCATCCTTGCTTCACCTGATTGTATTGTATAAGGCTTCTAGCTTATTCCCATTATAGATAATGCTTGCTGATGGTTTTAGATAAATATATACTTATCATTTTGAAGAAAGCTCTATTTATTCCTTTGTTCTCTTGTACTTTAATAGAAATAGGTGCTATATTTTGTCAAAGGCTTTTTCTGCATCTATTGAGATAATCGTATGATTTCTGTTGGTTTTGTTATTGATATGGTCAATTATGCTGATAGTTTTCCTAATATTGAAACACCCCTGCATTCTTAGTATAAATCCCACCTGGTCATGATGTGTGATCCTTGTGATATGTTGCTATAATCTCTTTGCTAGTATTTTATTTAAAATTTTTGCATCAATATTCATTAGGGAAATTAGTGCATAATTTTCTTTCTCTGTTTTGACTCTTCCTGGTTTAGGTATCAGCACCATATATGTGTCATAAAAGGAATTTGTTAGGACTCTCTTACCTATTTTTTCAAATCATTTATATAGTATTAGGATTAATTATTCTTTAAATGTTTGAGAGAATTTGCTTGGGAATCTATCTGGTGCTGGAGATTTTTTTCCTTAGGAAGTTCATTGATGGTATGTTCAATTTCTTTTTCTAAGATTGGGTTATTTAGGCATTTTATTTCTTCTGTTAATCTGGGTAATTTATATTTTTGTTAGATATTCTTCTATTTCATTTAAATTGTCAAATTTATTGGCATATAACTGGGCAAAATAGCTCCTAACAATTGTCTCAATTTCCTCTTCATTGATGGTGAATTCACTCCTTTCATTTTTGATACCGGTAGTTTGGTTTTCTTCTTTCCTTTTTTAAAATCAACTTAACCAATGGTTTATTTATTTTATTTTTTTTTCATAAAACCAGCTTTTAGTTTTACTTACTAGTTCAATGATTTTCTTACTTTCAATTTTATTAATCTCCTTTGATTTTCCAGATTTCCAGTCTGGTGTTTAATTGGGCATTTTGGATTTGTTCTTTCTCTAGTTTTTTGCATTGCACACCTAATTCATTGATCTATTTTTTCTCTATTTTATTGATGTAAGCAATTAGAAATATAAAATTTCCCCTAAGTACCACTTTGAATGCCTCCCATAAATTTTGGTATGTCATCTCATTGTTGTCATTTTCTTTAATAAATTATGGATTATTTCTATGATTTGTTCTTTGACCCACTTCTTTTTTAGGATTAGATTATTCGATTTCCAATTAACTTTAATCTCTCTTTCTGTTGTCCATTATTTAATGTAAATTTTATTGCATTATGATATGAAAAGGGTGCATTTACGATTTCTGCTTTTCTAAATTTCATTGTGAGGTTTTTAGTGTCCTAATACATGGTCAATTTTTGTGTAGATGCCATTACTGCCGAGTAAAAGGTATATTCTTTTCTATTCCCACTCAATTTTTTCCAGAGATCTATCATATCTAACTTTTCCAGAATTTTATTCACTTCCTTAACTCCTTTCTTGTTTATTTTTGGTGAGATTTATTTTGTTCCAAGAGGAGAAATTTGAGGGTCCCCCACTAGTATAGTTTATTATCTATTTCCTCCTATAACTAATTCAACTCCTCTTTCAAAAATTTAGATGCTATACCATTTGATGCAAATATATTTGGTATTGATATGATTTCATTGTCTATGGTGCCTTGGAGTAAGATGTAGTTTTCTTCCTTATCTCTTTTAAGATCTGTTTTTGTTCTTGCTTTGTCTGAGATCATGATTGCTACCCCTGTTTCTTTGCTTCAGCTGAAACATAATAAATTCTGCTCCAGCTGCTTACCTTTACCCCATGTGTATCTCTGTGCTTCAAATGTGTTTCTTGTAAACAACATGTTGTAGGATTCTGGATTTTAATCCATTCTGCTATCCACTTCCATTTTATTGGTGAGTTCATTTCATTCACATTTATAGTTATGATAACTAACTGTATTCTCCCTCTCTCTCTCAGCCCCCACTCTTTCCCTCCTCACAAGTATTTTACTTCTGATCACCACCTTCCCCAATATACCCTCCCTTTTATCAGTCCCCCCTCCCCCACTCCACTTATCCCCATTTATTTTTACTTCCTTATAGGGTAATACAGAGTTCTGTATCCAACTGAGTGTGTATGTTATTCCCTCTTTGGGCCAATTTTGATGAGAGTAAGGTTTAAGCTTTGTCCATCACCTCCCTATCTTCCTCCCCATTATAATGCCTCTTTTATGTGGGATAATCTATCCTCATTCAATCTATCCCCCCTTCTTCCAGTGCAATTTTCTTTCTCACCCTTTTATTTTGTTTTTTTTTGGAATATCATCCCATAACAGTCACCTTAAATTCACACTCTCTGTCTATATATACTCCTTCTAATTGTTCTAATAGTAATAAAGTTGTTAGAGTTGCAAATATTATCTTGCCTTATAGAAATATGAACAGTTTAACCTCATTCAATTTTTTATATTTTCTCTTGTTTCTTTTTTACCTTTTTATATTTCCCTTGGGTCATGTATTTAGAGGTCAATTTTTTTATTCAGTTCTGGTCTTTTAATTAATTAATTTTAATTAGGAATGCTTGAAAGTCCTCTATTTTGTTAAGGGTCCATTCTTCCCCTGAAAGATTATATTCAGTTTTGCTGGGTGGGTGATTCTTGGTTGTAATCCTAACTCCTTTGCCTTTCAGTATATCATATTCCAAACTCTCTGGTTCTTTAATGTGGAAGCTGCCAAATCCTAAAGGTAATCTTTATTGTAGTTCCATGATATTTGAATTGTTTCTTTTTGGCTGCTTACAGCCAAATTTCTCCTTGACCTGTGAGCTCTGGAATTTGGGTATGATATTCTTGGGAGTTTTCATTTTGGGATCTCTTTCAGGTGGTGATTGGTGGATTCTTTCAATTTCTATTTTGCCCTCTGGTTCTAATATCTCAGGGAAGTTTTCTTTGATAATTTCTCGAAAGATGTTGCACAGGCTTTTTTTTTATCATGGCTTTCAGGTAGTCCAATAATTCTTACATTATCTCTCCTGAATCTAATTCCTAGGTCAGTTATTTTCCCAATGAGAAATTTCATATTTTCTTCATTTTTTACATTTTTGATTTTGTTTTATCACATCTTGATATCTCATAGAGTCATTAGTTTGCACTTGCTCAATTCTAATTTTTAAGGAATTATTTTCTTCAGTGAGATTTCATAGTTCCTTTTCCATTTGGCCAATTCTATTTTTTAGGGAGTTGTTTCCCTTGGTAAATTTTTGTATATCTTTTCCCCATGCTATTGATTCCTTTTTCATGATTTTCTTGCATTACTCTCCTTTCTTTTCCCATTTTTCTCCTACTTCCCTAATTTGCTTTTTCAAATCCTTTTTCAGCTCTTCTAGGAATTCTTTTTGCCCCTGAGAACAAATTATATTTTTCTTTGAGGCTTAACATGTAGCCATGTAGTTTATGCCTTGAGCCTCCTTGTCACCATACTAACTTTCTGTAGTCAAGTTCTTTTTTTGTTTTTTTTTTTCCCATTTTTTAAACTTTTTGTGATTTGGTGTTTTTGTGTAAGAGTTAGGCTCTGGTCCTGCTCTGTCCCAAGCTTTTTGTGCTGGGTCTCTGGATCTTACTGCGGGTTTTCACTGGGCTTCAGGACTTAGATGCTTGCTATCTCTGCAGGGTAGGCTTCTCTTCTGGCTTGTACTGGGGGGAGGGGGTTCCCCACTGCTCTCCCCTGGGTGTGGGGTTTAGCTACTGGCCTGCCCCAGGGATGGGGTATTTTGACTGGGTTACTATAGTGATAGAGTCTTTCTGGTGGCTGCCCTGGAGGAGGGATCTTGTTGCTAGTCTGTCTTACAGGTGGAGCCCTGCTGCTGGATTGCTATGGAAACAGGGTCTCTCTGCTGGTTGGCCCCAGGAGCGGGGTCTCCCTGCTGTTCAGCCAAGGCTGGGGCTTCATTACTGGTCAGCAGTGGGGTCAAGGCCTTGCTGGTGGCTTGTGATGGGGTTGGGGTCTCTGAGGTGGGTCTTTGCTGAGCTTCACAGACTGCTCATTTGCCTGGGAGGCTGCTGGTTTGCAGGAGGTGGGGCCTTGCTGGTAGATTGCTCCAGGTTTGGAGCTTTGCTGTAGGCCCCCTGCTGTGAGGCTGTAGGCCTCCTGCTTCTGCTCTTAGACCTTGCTCCCCTCCTGTTCCAATGAGACAGACCTTTCCTGCTGGGCTGGAAAGCTGCTTCCTTGCTCCTAAATAATTCTCTAGTTCCTTTAAAGTAATTTTCAAGTTCTTTGTTCCCACAAATTTGTCTTGAGTGAAGATTTTGCAAACCCCTTAAAGAAACATTGATTTTGCTTTGATTTAACTTGCTTTGTAAAAGTGAAAGGCAATTCTGTTTCCCAGGAACATGGGATACAAATTGAGGCAAGTTTCTGTTTTGCAGCATTTTGAATGAGACCTGGAGTAATGTTTTGCTGTTGACAGCTGGGGTCGTGACTTGACCAAACTTCAGAAAGTTGGCTGAAACTGTTCTCAGAATCCGGCTTCCTCCTTTCATAGACTTTCTTCCTGTGTAGACCTGTCCTCTTTAGGTACAAATTATTTTTTTAAATAATATTTTATTTTCCCCCAATTACAGGTAAAAGCAATTTTTTAACATTTTTAAGCTTTGAGTTCTAAATTCTATCCCCCTCCACACCCCACCCTGAGACAATAAGCAATCTGATATAGGTTATACATGTGCAGTCATATAAAACATTTCCATATTAGTCATTTTATGCAAGAAGACCTGAATAGGAAGGAAGGAAGGAAGGAAGGAAGGAAGGAAGGAAGGAAGGAAGGAAGGAAGGAAGGAAAAGGAAGGAAGAAGGAAAAGGAAGGAAGGAAGGAAGGAAGGAAAAGGAAGGAAGAAGGAAAAGGAAGAAAAGAAGGAAGGAAGGAAGGGGAAAATAGTATGCTTCAGTGTGTTTTCAGACAATATCAGTTCTTTCTCTGGAGGTAGATAGCATTTTTAATTGTGAGTACTCTGGGATTACCTTGGATCATTGTACTGCTGAAAAGAGCTAAGTCATTCACAGTTCTTCAATGTAATACAATGTAATACAATGTTGCTGTGTACAATGCTGTCCTGGTTCTGCTCACTTCATTTTGCATCAGTTCATGAAAGCCTTTCCAGGTTGTTCTGAGATCATTTCTAGGTACATATTGTTGAAGATATAGCGTAAAAAAGATAATTATTGTGAGAGTCATCTTCAAGACTGAGTCTTTTATGTGCCATTTTTAATAGTGAATGCTATAATTTCTAGTCTATAGAAGAAAGTGTGGTATCAAAAGACCTCAAAATATATTTCTTATTTAGCCATGGATTTATATTAGTTAAACTGACTCTCATGACCCCAGTGCCTGGAAGGCCAGGTGTGTTACATTTCACTCCTTCGCCAGGGTTCTCTGGCACTCTTAAAGGGATAAGAAGAAGATACCTAAACTTCCTGCCAATGGCTCCGGCCCTGACTGATGATGTTTCCCTGATGGGGGGTCTCCTGTACCCCAGTTTCATGTAGCCACTAACAGATTAGCTTTTACAAGGGAATATTTACTTCAAAGGTATAACAAATATATAAACTCACTCCCCCAACACTTGGGCCTTAATTCTACCTCCTACCCCCATACCACCTCAATCTCTGGACAGTAGAAGGGGATTAACTTGGTTTATAGTTTACCTCAGTTCTTTTTTTTTTGAAGTGGGGAAGGCAAGGCAGTTGGGGATTAAGTGACTTGCCCAAGGTTACACAGCTAGTCAGTGTGTCAAGTGTCTGAGGCCAGATTTGAACTCAGGTCCTCCTGACTCCATTGCCAGTGCTCTACTCAATGTGCTACCCCTAGCTCAGTTCTTACGAAGCATAGTCCCAATTACAAGCCACCCTGGCTTCTCAGAGCTCCCCTTTTAGGCTGGCTGGCTGCAGCATCCTAACTGGAATCATCATAGCTCACACTCCTGAGTCCTGCAGATGATGCTGCCTGAACCTGAAAACGGGAGGGAAAAATGGAACAGAGGTAACAGAGACCCCAGGACTATTTCTTGGAGCCATAGGATAAAAAAGGAGAGCGGGGGAAGGAAGCCTTCTCTGCTACCCTCACTGGTCTGTGGGTGAACTGTGATTGTCTTCCTGAAGGCAGGTTCGGTGCTCTATCCAATGTACCACCAAATGACCTCTAACTTCCATTTGTATTTGCTGGGTGGTTGATAGAGACATAACACCTGCTACTTTGCTTCCTTCTATGGTTCTTCTTTTGTGAGTTCTCCTTCTGATTGGGAGACCAGGATTCTCCCTTACCGTGATGCCTCAACGTGGCGTGCCAGCACCACTGGGATCTCAAAAGCTGTGCCATTGGTGTTCAAGCCTGCCAATCCAAGCTGGGAAAAGTTTCAAATGTGGACCTGGTGCCAGATTGTATGTCTGGATGGGATTCAAGGGCCAGCCTTGATATTTTTAGGGGAGCTAAGTACCAGGTTGAGTGTAGGGTGAGGAATTATTTTGTACACAGCAATTCTCCAAGACCACTTACTCTCCAGACACTGAGGGGCTGTGATTTGTGTCTGGCAGGAGTGTCCTCCCCAGTGCAATCACTGAACTTTGCAGGATTACAGTAGTTTTCCTGTGCTTTTCTTAGCACTGTTCAGTCCTCCTACCTGTCTGACCACTCTTTCTCTGTCTCCTTTGCTGGCTACCCATCCATACTCCACCCCCTTCCTTAAGGCTCTCTACCCTGTACCCTCTTCTCCTTCTTTTCTCTCCCTTATCATCGTCCATGGGCTTAATGATCAGCTCTGTGCCAATGACTCACAGATCTCTCTATCTAGTCCCCCATTCATCCATAAGCTTTATGGTCCCTTGGACCTTTCCAGCTGGATGTCCTGGATACATCTTGGGCTCACCACGTCCACGACAGAGCTCTCTATTTCCTCCCTCAAATGCACTCCTCTTTAGACCTGCCCTATTTCTGTCAAAGGCCCCATTCCTTCTCGCTGTCTTCCAGTTTCATCACCATGATTACTGTCCTCGGTTCCTTACTCTGCTTCTTCATTGACAAATCCATTCTGCTGAAAAACCTTGCTGTTTATTTACACCTGCATCATTTGTCTCATCCAACCCCTTCTCTCCATCCACCCAGCCACCATCTTAGTTCAAATTCTCATTACCTTTTACCTAACCAGGGGTGGGGAGCCTGTGGCCTTGAGGCCACACTTGAGGACCTAGAGGGCCACATGTGACCTCTAGGCCATGGGTTCCCCACCCCTTATTGCAGTGGGTTCCTAATTAGTCTTCCAGCCTTTTTGCAACCCCCCAACCCCTTCAAATCCATCAGCTTCTATGACAATTTATGTATTTTTTAAATGATAATTTTCTAGTTTATAAATAGTGATATAATTGAAATGACATTAAAGGCTCTTTTTTGAGCCTTAAATGTTTTAAATGATGCATAGTAGGACTCTTGGGAAAGGATCCTTTTCTGAGTTGTTATTTTCTAACTAACCCTCAAGTTTGTCTTTTTGTATTCCCCTATAGGGGAGAGGCCCTTCTCTTTGTGAAGACAAGTCACTCTAGCCCTGTACAGAAAGGAGAGGGACAGGTTGGATGACTGGTTAGGGAAAGATTGTTAAATTGCTTTCCCTAAATGAACAGCATTTTTGTCTATACAAGAAGTGGTGTGGTGTAGTAAAGAGCCCTGGACTTAAAATTGGGAGACCAGGCTCAAAGGGTGCTTCAGGTATCACCTAGCCCATCAGAGTTTCATGATCTTCATCTGTGAAATGGGAATTATATTTGTAGAACCTGTTTCACAGGGTTGTGAAGAAAGTGCTTTGCAAATGGTGGCTATTATTAGTATGTGGTATCAGAAAATTAGCTAAACTACTTTTCGTAATAATTTCTCCATTAAGATTAAGATTTTAGAGAAGGCTGCAGAACAGCCTAATAAGTAATAATGATTATGATGACAATAATAAAGCAGGCAACTAGGTGGCACGGTGGATGGAGTGCCAGGCCTTGAGTCAAGAGGACCTGAGCTCAAATCTGCTTCAGACACTTCCTAGCTGTGTGACTCTTAGCAAGTTACTTTACACCTGTTTGCCTCAGTTTCCTCATCTGTAAAATGCGGATAATAATGGCACCTACCTCCTAGGGTTGTTATGAGGATCAAATGAGATAATATTTGTGAATTGCTCAGCACATACAGTGTGTGATGCAGTGGATAGAATGCCAGGCCTGGAGTCAGGAACCTGGACTCAGACACTTAGTAGCTGTGTGACCCTGGGCAAATCGCTTCACTCTGTTCGCCTCAGTTTCCTCACCTGTAAAGTGAGCGGGAGGAGGAAATGGCAAACCACTCCTGTATCTCTGCCAAGAAGACCCCAGATGGGGTCACAGAGTCGGACACAATGGAACAACAATCACAAAGTAGCTAAAATGAGAGCTGGCGTGTATATGACACATTACGTTTTACAAAGTCCTTTCCATATAGTTATTTCATTTGATTGTGTCAACAGCTCTGGGAGGTAGGTGGTATTATTATTATCACCCCATTTTCAGCTGTGAAAACTGAAGCTACGAGTGGTCATGCGATCAAGATCCCACAGGTAAGCAAGTGTCTGAGCCAGGTCTTACTCAGGTCTTCCCAACTCCAAGTCAGCGCTTTATCCACGACATTGTACGCACCCAAACTTATAAATGTATTATCATCTTGTTATTATTTGGCTGGTAGTGGCAGTGCCTAGTATGGAATCTCCTCCTACCAATGCATACAAGCACCGGCTCTGAAATTTATAGTCTTAGAGCATGACCTGGGGGGAGCAAGAGGTCAAATCTTATCCAGGACCACACGGCCAATATGTGTCAGAAATGGAACTTGAACTCGAGTCTTCTTGACTCCAAAGCTGGTTCTCCATTTACTGCGCTAGGCTGATTGTGTTGACCTGGTACAAATATATTATTGGGGTACAGGATTTAGGGGAATTTGATCAAGTCACTGAATCTTAGAACTCTTAAGAACTTCAGACCCCTTAGACCAACACTCACCCAGAGGATGGCGGGAAACTGCCCAACTACTCTTTATTTGGGATCTCTCTTTACCTCTACTTTATCTCTGATAGGAAAGTCCCATGAAATCTGACCATCGTCCTTCTTCCAGGGAAAGTTTCAGCAGGGGAAACCAGCTCAGAGCTTTCTCTGGACCAGATGTTCACTGTCAGGCTCCAAGGGTGCATTTGGTGCACCAGGCTTGCCCAGATTCCCTGGCAAGGACTGAAGGCACTGCCCACTGAAAGATCAATCTGTGGATCTTTTTTCCCCAATGACACCAGAAGCTCCTTGAGAGTTTGGGTCGGTCTTACCTTCTTCTGTATCCCTTTTCCCTCAGGCCTCATTCCCAGCCCAGTGCTCAACTTCTCAGTGAATACTGTTGACTTGAATTAAGTGGAATTAAAATTTTCCCACATGTGGATCTCTCCTCTCCTTCTCTACCTCCTTAGTGCCAATGACCGAGAGTTGACTCCTCCCTCCCATTTAGAGAAGTCACCACCTCCTGTGTTTCCTAGGTTAAATGCTAATAACTTATCATCTCTCTTAAAGATGTAAGGAGGGCTGCATCTCAAAGCTTCTCCGGAATTGGGGAATACATGAAATTTAAGCTCCAAGTATTGCTTTCCGTCTTCTGCCTGAGATTCTGTTCATCAGCCTTGGGCATCGGCAGGCTTGGAATCTTCTCAGATGCTTTTGGAACTAATTAATACTTTGCGGGCTTTGACATCAAATTGTAGGGAACATTAATACAGAATGAAGCAGGTGACTATTTAAAACATTTTTAAAATAATTTAAAAGCTATCTTGTGGAATGGTTGCATTTGATGACACTGTAAGTTTTGTAGCTGTAAATAGACACTGGGATCATTTCTTCCCTCTAATTTATAGAGCTGTCTTAATTCAAGGGTACTCTCAGAGAACTATTTTAGCCCCTGGCAATTTTTTTTCAGCTCATTTATTCTTCTATCTCTAAGCACTTTGAAACTTTAAATGCCTAATTTTACATGAGGCAAGCTTATACTAGAACCATCTGGTGTATCCAGGTGACAGGCTGATTCTAAACTCCGTTTGTTAAATGCCTGGTGTTTGCAAGTTGAGTTTAACTTTTATTTCAAGTGGTTATTTAGCATTTCTCCTCTGGGATAGTGGCTGTTATATTTCTGTGAGAGGTACACATACCTTATGATTTTTTTAAAAAAAAATATGACTTAACTTCCTCCAAAACAGCTTAATTTAATCTCAGCTTCCTTTTTTGTAGTCTGTTATATAAAAAATAATTTCATGTGTAATTTTTAAAATGTGCCTCATTAAACAATCTATTTTTTTCTTTGACCTTAATGGCAAATTATTAACCTAATATATTTAACATTTGACTCTTGACATCTTGCTAATGTCAATGATGTGTCTAGGTTAGAAATTCGCAGAAGCCATATAGCTGGCTCTTAAGGGAGATCAGTGCAAAAGTTTGTGATGTCTCAAATTTCCAATTTTATATTCTCACTGATGGGAGAGGGAGAGGAGAGGTTGTGTAATGAAATAAACAAAGTGGGCCTTGTAAACAGGAAGACCTAGGTTCAGACCCCATCTCTGACTCATATGGGCTATGTGAAAAAACCTCTCAGTGACCCAGTCAGCTCTGATCCTGAGTTGCAAAACAGATGCCAATCTGAATGGGGAAAGGGTGTTTCCTTCCTGGGAGTTCCATATACCAATGAAATCACAGTTTCTTCCTCTGCTTTTTCCCCACCCTCCCCCGCCACCCCATGACCTGAGAAAGAAGCAAAACGGTGGATTATGTTTCTCATCCCCTTTTTTTGGTTCTGTATTTGTCTTACCCTGTGAGTCAGACCAGCTTTTATCTCTTGATCTACTGTCATGGAGGTGAGAGTCCATGCTTGGTAGACAGACAAAAGAAAGTGAAACCCAGAGCTTAAAAGGTTATTTATTCCTAAAGGCGTGTGTTTCCCATAAAACTCCCAACAAAACAGGGAGAATAATCATGATTTTTCCAATACTTGTAATTTGTTCTTTAATTATGCAGATTGTTCTTCGTGGGACTTTGTAGGCTAAGTCACTAGAGGCAGCTGGGTGGTGCAGTGGGTAGAGTGCTGGGCCTGGAGTCGGGAAGACTCATCTTCCTGAGTTCAAATCCTGCCTCAGACACTTACTAGCTGTGCGACCCTGGGCGAGTTACTTCACCCTCTTTGCCTCAGTTTCCTCATCTGTAAATGAGCCAGAGAAGGAGGAAATGACAAACCACACCAGGATCTCTGCCAAGAAAACCCCAAATGGGGTCATGAAGAGTCCGACACGACTGAAAAATGACTCAGAGGTACTAAATAATGTTGTGAGTTTAAGTAAGTTTATGTCTGTAGTGTTCTGTCCACCTGAAAGGGCCACGTCAACATCAGCCACTATTATTCTTTTAAAGTGGAAAGAGCAGTGGGCCTGCAGTCAGAGGACCTGAACTCAAATCCTGCCTCTGAAGCTTCCTAGCTCGGTGACTTGGAGGCACATCTCTCTTTCAAATGAGGCTGTTGGACCAGGTGGCCCCTGAGCTCCCTTCCAGCACCAGCCTCCTCCTCAGCCCTGTCCTCAGTGCCCCCGTGTAAGGGTCTGTGTTGGCCTCCTGACCGGCATGAGCCCTAGTCAGATCTGAACTGAAGGAATGAATGACATGTTAGGAGACTTCATTCTTGGGAGGAGATTCTAGGGGCTTGTAGAAACCCTTTCCTCCCAGTGCATATTTTAGATAGTCAGAGGATTTAGAGCTGTAAGAGATCTTAGAGATTATAAATTTGTCTTTCTGATTTTTTTTTGTTGTTTGCTTTTAGTGACCCCATTTGGGGTTTTCTTGGCAAAGACACTGGAGGGGTTTACCGTTTCCTTCTCTGGCTCATTTTATAGATGAGAAAATGGAGGCACACAGGGTCAAGTGACTGGCCCAGGGTCACACAGCTAGGAAGTGTCTGAGGCTGGATCTGAACTCAGGGCTTTCTGAATTCAGGCCCAGCATTCTATCCACTGCCCCACCCAACTGCCTCTATCCCCATTTTACAGATGAGGAAAGGGAGACTGAGAGAGTGACTTGCAGAAGTGATTTCCTCCGGGTCACACGTGTTGGTGGATTTAGAACTCAGGTCTCCCTGACTAACCAAGTCCAGAACCCTTAACCCCTGCATCATCTACACCAAAGATGCAGAATTGGAAGTGACATTTATGGCCTTCTAGTCTATTCCTCTCATTTTATAGATGAGAAAACCGAGGCCCAGAGACTGAGGTGATTTGCCCAAGATCAGGATTTGAACCCAGGTCCTCTGATTCTGCATCTGCCTCCCTGTGTTCACATATGGTTGTTTTTCTCAGCTCTTCGGCAATTGATGGAGATCCGTGTTGCTTTCAGCTGTTTTCTGCTGTGAATATTTTCTTTTTAAAAATATTTTATTTTTCCCCAATTATGTGTTATTGAGGAGTGCCTTTTGGTATTTTCTATTTAATATTATTTTCTCTACTTTTGATATCAGACTTTTATTCATGATATTTGATGCGAATCAACTCTTTCATTTTATAGATGCAGAAAATGAGTCTCACAGAGGAGGCATGACTTGCCCAAGGTGACTGAGGTAGTAAGTGGAAACACTGGACTCCAAACCCAGGTCTTTGGAGGGCAATTGTGATGCTCTTCAGTTCAACAAACTTTTCCTGCTATGTGAAAGTTGCTTTGTGAGGCATTAGGGACAAAGGAAAAAACAAGTCCCTTCCCTCATGGAGCTTCCATTCTACTGAAATGCACATTCTTTATGCAGTCTCAGAATCTGAGAGATGGAAGGAATGCCCATGACCATCTAGTTCAAGGCTTGCTTGAAGGGAATCCCCAGTTTAACATAAACAGGTGATCATCCAACCTCTGCCTGTGAAGGCCTCCAAGGAGGTTAAGCCTACCACCTCTTGAAACAAATCTTCTTATGTTTGTATGGCACTACTTGTCAGGAAGCTTTCCCTCGCATCAGGACAAGATTGTCGTCCGCCATTTTCACTGTTGGATTCTGGTTGTGCCCTAGGATTCAGCAGAAAATCTCTCCTCCACATAGGAGGTCTTCGCATACTTGAAGACAGTATTGTGTCCTCCTGAGTCTTCTTTTCTCCAGGATCATCATGCCCAGTTCCATCAACTGATCCCTGTATGACATGGACTCAAGATCTTTCACCATCTCACCCACTTCTAAACACCCTCTGGCTTATCAATATATTGCCCACAACTGAATTCAGTACTCCATATGAAGTCCCATGAGGGCATAGTCCAGTGGGACTGTCACCTCCCTCTTCCTAAGAGCTGTCTATGCCCCTCAGTGCAGCCCAAGGTCACATTCGAATTTTTGGCTACCACTTTATATTGCTGGAGACTTTTCCAGCTTGTAGTCTACTAGACCCCCAGATCTTTTTCAGAACAATTGCTACCTATCCAAGCCTCTACCATCTTATACTTGTGAAATTGAGTTTTTGTAACTAAGTGCATCTACTTACGTCCCAGTAGGATTTCATCTTCTTAGATTCAGCTCAAGGGCTCTGTTTTGTCAAGATCCTTTAGGATGCTACCTCTATTATCTAGTGTGTTAATTATCCTTCTCATCTTTGTGCCGTGGGCATATTTAATGACCATACCATGTATATATTCATACAAGTCATTGATAAATGGCCCAGAGCCAAACACAAATCCTTGGGGCACTTTACTGGAGACCTCCTTCCACCTTGACATTGAACCACTGACAAATACTTTGGGGAGCCAACCAGTTCAGAATCTATCAGATTATGTTGTTGTCTAATCCCAAACTCTCCAACTTCTCTACAAGAATACTGAGAAGTATTTTATCATGAGCTTTGTTAAAGTTAACGTAAATAGTATCCACAGTGTTTCCCTTAGCCCTTTAGAGCTAGAAAATACCTTAAAAGCCACTACCACCACCCTCAGTCCAACCTTTCATTTTATAGACGAGAAAAAGAGTCTGAGAGACATGTGAGTTGCCCAAGGTCACCCAGAATGTAGTAAGCAGCAGGAATGGGATTTGAAAACCTGTATGACACTGCTCGTTCCTTCTCTTTAAACATCGCTCCTGATACTGATCTTTGGGACCAGAGAGCATCAGTCTAATCCATCTTCAAGGGGACAGTACTTCAGATAATTGAAGACACCCCTCGTGTCCCTCCCCCACCCCCAGTCTTCTCCCTTCTTTCTTTTACCTGTCTACATAGAGCATGACCTTAAGTCCCTTCATCTTATTGGTTGTCCTCCTCTGGACACCTTCTAGTGTCTTCTCTAAAATACGGTGCCCAGAATTAAGCATGATATTCTAGATCTAGTGTGATTAGGGAGACTACATTGGGGGCGGGTCACCTTTTTGTTCCAGGATGTTACGTAGACCTTTCTTAACATAGCCTGAGATTACAACAGCCTTCTAGGCTTCCCTGTCCTATTCTTGCTTTGTATTGAACCCAACAGTTCACTAAGGCCCCTAGATCTTTTTCAGAGGAAATGGTTCTTGTTTACTCCTCCTCCATCTTCTATTTCTGAAGCTGATTTCTTTTGAACCCAAGTTTAACCCTTTAAATCTAGCCCCTATTAAATTTCATCTTACTAGATTTGGCCCACTATTCCAGCTCGTCAAAATCTGTTTTGAATCTAATCTCTGTCACCTAGAATATTAGCAGTTTCTCCTGGCTTTGTGTTGTCTCAAAATGTGATGCCATTTAAACCTTGACCTAAGTCACTGATAAAAATGTTGAAGAGCTCAAAGTCTAGCCCAGAGCCCTGGGATGCTCCAGCTTGTTGGGCAGACCCTTTACAGAGGATTTCTGTGAGCATATGAAGAAGATTGACCCAGGATGAAGAGGTGTGGCTGGCTGGCCATCTGGATGGCTGAAGGGAGTCTCCATATTGAGAACACACGTTGGTTGAAAGTTTTAAGTATTGTTCAATGCTTACCGAGCACGTGTCTTCCTAACAGATTTTCCTTGAGGTGTTCGTGAATGTATATTTTGGATCTTCCACGGTGCTGTGTACATCATAGCCACTTAATAAATAATCACTAAGTAAGTAAACCATAGAGAAAATCTTAGGATCGTAGGATTATAGATTTTAGAGCTAGACCTCAGAGGCCATCACCCAATCCCTTCATTTTACTGATGCGGAAACTGATCCACAAAGAGTTTAAGCGACTTCCCATGGGGTCGCACAGCTTGTCAGTGACTGGGGCAGGATTTGAACCTAAGTATTGCTGATACCTGGAAGTCCACTGTCCCCATACTCTGAACGATGCTGCCTCTCCATCCTATAGGCAATAGTGAACTAGTCGGAACAGTCTTAAAATAATCTTGGGTTGGACTATTTTTTTTACAAGGCCAATGTGGTGCCAGCAGCCTTGCCTGATAAATGTTGGACGGAATTAGAATTTCATAGTTAACTACGTAAACCTTTGGAAGAATCCTTTATTAGTAGTGTTGATCCTAATTACAATCTATTGAAGAAATTGCAAGTTGAATAGATTTCTCTTTATGAACAACTCAAAGCAAATGGTGTGGAAATGACTAAGAAGGCTGAATGTGCACTTTTTCCCAGCAACTCCCCATCACGGGGAAGGTTTGGGTCCACACATAATCTGAATAATTACTTTTCAACAACCCTCTGTGCTTCTGTCAGGGTATTGTTATCCGGGCTGTCATTACATGTTCTTCCTCGTTGGTTTTTATGTGAATAGAACCATCTGTCAATCAGTAAGCCTTCATTAGGTAGTTGTTGTGTGCTCAGAACAAAGGTTGCTTCTCTCCCCATACTGGGACCCCTCTATCTTTTTCCTCAATTGACAAATTTTTAAAAAAATTTTTGAGGGGGGAAGGCAGGGCAATTGGGGTTAAGTGACTTGCTCAAGGTCACACAGCTGGTAAGTGTGTCAAGTGTCTGAGGCCAGATTTGAACTCAGGTCCTCCTGACTCCAGGGCTGATGCTCTACTCACTGTGCCACTCAGCTGCCCCAATTGACAAATTTTTTATTAAGCATCTGCAATGTGGTAGACCCTTCTTGGAACTGAGATTTAAAGATGAAAATGAAATAAATGTTTACCCAACTTCTGCACAGACATGACTCCCTTCTCGTACTTCACTACTTTTGGAGAAAATTTACTCCATTCTTGGGCAGCCCTGATTCTTAAAATGGTAATCTTCCTACTGAGCCGAAGAGCTCTTTCATGGTGATTTCTGCTCCTTCTTGGGTTCATAAGATTGTGGGTTAGTTCTGCCTTTTGGAGCAATGCAGAATAAGACTACTCCCTGTTCAACATGTCAAGGCTTTCAGATATTTAAAGATAACTATGTCTTTTTTGGGCAGCTAGGTGGTGCAGTGGATAGAGCCCTGGGCTTGGAATCAGGAAGACTCATCTGTGTGAGTTCAAATCCCACCTCAGACATTTACTAGTTATGTGACTCTGGACAAGTCACTTAACCTTGTCTGCCTCAGTTTCCTCATCTGTAAATGAGCTAGGGAAGAAAATGGCAAACCACTTCAATAACTCTGCCAAGAAAATCCCAAATGAGGTCACGGAGAGTTGGATACACCTAAAAACAGCTGAGCAGCGATCAACGTTATCTTTCTCTAGTTACACATTCTCTAATTTCTCTGACCATCATGTGTGGCAGTGCAGAACAACTTGACTGAACTACTACATGGTCTGAATATGCTGAAATATGTTCTGTGTTGTGAATGTTTCTTTAGCAGCTCTTATGTCCAAGACCCTAGGATGGGCATTTAAAGAGGGGTGTTTATAGGTTAGAGACTATTCAGGAGGCAGCAAGAGTAGAAAGGCCCCCAGAAACCTAGATGATAGTCTCCCAGTGTATCCTACCTCACTCTGTATTCCTAGAATTGTCTCTTTCTGTTCTCATCCAGATGAGACCTCTTGCCCCAGGGTAGGTGGTATTTGTTTTCCAGTACAAACATATTGTAATTCAGGCATACCTACAGTCACAGGATCCTGGCTCTAGAGGCCATTTGGTTCCATCCCTTTTTATGGCGGAGAAATTAAGGTCAAAACTGGGGATAGGGTTTCCTAATTCTAAGCCCATGGTCACACAGGTAGAATTGGCAGCAGAGTCAAGATTTGAACTCAGGTCCTCTGAAGCCAAGTCCAGTGTTGTTTCTCCTTCCATTGGACTACACTGCCTTCAACTGCAGCCATCCCTCACTAGATAGCAACTGATTTCATTGTCACAACTGGGCAAGCTTTAATGCTCATCCCAGATTGGTCATGTGCATGAGGCTTCCTGGTTCACACTGGCCGTGCCTTAATGCCCCAGACCGAGGGGTGTGAGATCTATGACTTTGCTGACTCATGCCCAGGGGTCACCCTCTTACATCGCCTCAGGATGGACAATTGCTATCAAGCTGTTCCCAATGACTTCCTCAGTGGTGAATGCTCAGTTGCCTTCTTGGCTACCTCTGTCCCATTGTTCATCTGGAACACATGGGATGATTGTGAAGGATTGTTGGTGTGTGTGCTCCTGCCTCAGCCTTTACCTGATAAATGGGTTGATTTGCTCAGTTTGGGTGGGTCCTGTTGATTACTGCCCTTGATCTGCCCAAGGGGAAGAGGAAATAGTGGGAGCTTTCAGTAAGGCTGAAAGAAACTGGTGCCATTCAAAGAGAATTGGAGAAGCAATGTGGTGCATTGGAACGGTCAATGGGTTTGGAGTCACAGGTCCTGGGTTCAAATCACAGCCATCTCAGTTGTTCCTTCTGTAACCTTGGTTACATCACATTACCTCTCTTCATCTCAGTTTTCTTTTCTGTAGAATGGAGTCACACTAGGTGACTTCTATGGCCCCTTCTGGACCCACATCCTAGTCTAAGCTATGGGACAGATATAGGTGTGAGTGTGGATTGTCTCCAGTATAAATAAGGGCAAGAGGTTAGTTAAAAATATGAAGAGAAATTAAGGTTAAAAACTCAAGGTTTGGTGTTACATATCTCTCAGAGTAGGGTCTTTTGTCTATTGGAAATTCTGCTGCTAAAAAAAGCATTAAGAATAGAAAGGAATGAGGTCCTTTTTGAAAACCACAATGGTTTCCGTTTGTTTTTGCCTAGGAAAATTATTCCCTTTGGGTCTCATTAAATATATGGGGTATGTGTCTCCCCTTTTAATCTCTTTTTTAGACACAAATTTTCTCCTTCTGACAGACCATTTGTCTTCTTCTACAGTTGGTATTTTTGTTATTGTTTTGAATGAGGCCTGTGATTTCATTAACATAGATCAAGGAGAACTCTTGGTGAGGATGCTCCCTCTACCCACGAAGACCATCAAGTTCTCTTCTAGCCTTAGAGAGTTGTCTGGGCCACCAAAAGTTTAAGTGACTTGTCCAGGGTCACACAGCCTCTGTGTGTATGTGTGTGTGTGTGTGTGTGTGTGTGTGTGAGTGTGTGTGTGTGTGTGTGTGTGTAAAGGTGGTAGCTCTTTCTAATCCTTTGGAATATGATTTAGATACAAAGGTACCATGGGGATTTTCACAAGAATGAGTGAGCCCTAGGTCAAAGACAGGCCCTAATATCTGGATTAAATAAACATAGAGGCAGGGGGAGCTTGACAGCAGGCTTCACTCAGGTTGACTTACATTCAAGTCCCACCTTCCCCAACCCAGTCCTCTCCCTCTCTCTCCCTCCCCCTCCCTCTGCCCCTCCCCTCCCCCTCCCCCTCCTCTCCCCCTCCTCCTCCTCCTCTCCCCCTCCTCCTCCTCCTCTCCCTCCCCTGCGCCTCCCCCTCTACCCTTCCTCCCCCTTCCCTTCCCCCTCTCCCCCCTCTCTCCCTCTCCCAACCCCTCTCCTCCTCCTCCTCTTCCCTTTCCTCTCCCCTCCCACTCCCTCCCCCTTCTCACCCCCTCTCTCTACCCCCTTCTCTCTCTCTCTCCCATCTTTACACTATATATCTATATCTATATATCTGTAAATAGGGGCATACTGTATAAATTACAACATTCTATACATACTTGGCCATAAAATGTGGTATACAGTGTCTATAATTCAGGAGAGACATGATCAGGAAAGATGATATGGTCATGTAGTGATGATGAGGGATGATAGATAACTAAATAGCCCAAGTATTACACTGGAATCCACAAATGATAAAAAAAATACACATTCCTTTTAGTATTTTCAGAGGATCTGAAATGTCAGAAATAAGAGGATTTTCCCTTATCCTGAATGATTCTAGCCCATGTCCTTCTGTAAAACATCCCCAGGGTATTCACCCAACATGCTGGGATTTGCCTCTAGTTTTATTAAAAACTTTAAAAAATTGATATCTTTTTTAATTACCTAAATTTGCCCCCATACCTTTATCCCTCCTTCTGCCTGGAAAGCCATCGCTTATAGCAAAGAACATTTTTTCTTTTTTAAAGAAAAATGCTTCCTCTCCATCTCTTGACATTACATGAGATTTTTCTAAGGCTGTGCACAGAACATCTTTCCATCACGCCCCATGATCGGGCAACCTCACACTCTCATAAGTCAGCATCTTCGGGCTGTGAGCATCACACGTGGCCTGCTGCTCCCTCTGGCTTTGTCACCAGTCAACTCTTTTCTGAGCCTGTAGCTCTTTAACGGTCCCTTTGATGGTGCTTTTTGGATGGGGTTCACTCTGTGATGATGTGCTTCTCTTTCTTGTGTCTGCCATGCATCTCTGTACTACCTTCTTCATGAGCAGCCATTGTGCTTGCTTGCAGATGGTAGGATTCCCCAAGTGCCCACTGTATAGCATCGCCAGAAGAATTCTGACCTACAGAAGATGGGTTTCTATTTCAGGGAAAAGCTGGGGTTCATTGAAATGATTTCCCCCTCTCCCCATTATTGGATGTACTTCATTGTCCTCTGTTCAAGATATTTGTGTTAATGGCCCAGCTCCGTGGACCTCCTACTGCCTGCCTAAGTATCCTGGACAAATGGTTGTCCCAAAATCTTGGTGCAGTTATAAGCTATTATGACTTGAAACTACTCCAAGACTTTTGGGATGGTCTATAATTTATCTCTATATCTATCTGTCTATATATGTGTGTGTGTGTGTATAGTAATATATGTGTGTATGTATGTGATAATATAAATATGTGTATTGTGTATATATGTGGTAATGTACATAAGTGTGTATGTGTATGCAAGCCATGATACACTAAATACTTAAGTAGTGTCAGATATTTACTTTGGAATCTCTTCTTACATCATCATTGCGGCATGGGGGTATTCATGGTTATCAGTTTTGGGTTGGATCTGTGGCTCACACCCTACACAGAATATCCATTAAGCAGAGGAAGGTTGTCATGGAAGCTGTGGCCATAGCTGGTTGAATATTGCCCATCTCAATTTTATCAGCTAATTATATCAGTCCTCCTGGTTCCCTTTTCTAGAACTAGATGCCCACTGGTGGACATCACTGGAAATTCCTAATGTGGAGGATCGTTACTATCTTAGAGATTAGTTCATCAGTAAGCATTTATTATATATACAATAGGTGCCAGGCTTTATTGATACAGGGAATTCCTGATGAGGAAACTCCTTCGACCAACAAAGGTCAGAACCTTCTCTACAACTTGTCTTGTATATATTAGAGGCTCTGGGGATATAAAGACAAACATGAAATAATTCCCGATCTCAAGGAGCTTATATTCCACTAGGGGAAACTTACATACACATATTTAAGTGGCTAAAATACACACGCACACACACATACACCTATACGTGTGCATGTAGAGAGAGAGAGAGAGAGAGAGAGAGAGAGAGAGAGAGAGAGAGAGTCACATGGTGTATTTGCCTACAAAACAACATACCAGTTCTGGGATACAGTGAGAAATATGGCAGGGCTAGGCAGGAGATTTTCTCTCTCTCTCTCTCTCTCTCTCTCTCTCTCTCTCTCTCTCTCACACACACACACACACACACACAGTGTATTTGCCTACAAAATCACACACAAGTTTTGGGATACAGTGGGAAACGTGGCAAGGCTAGGTAGGAGCTTCTCTGTCACACACACACACACACACACACACACACACACATACATGCTGTTTCTTCTATATATACTGTGTGTAACAAGTAGCATAAAGGGTCTATCATCCAGGAGATGTCTGGTGAGAAAAGAGGGGATGTGGACATGTAGTGAGGATGAAGAATGACAGATGAGTAAAAGCCCAAGTGCTTCACTGGAATCCATAAATTATAAAGCAATCAAACTAACAAACAGCTCCAGAGGGAAGGGTTCAAGTGTTTTCAATACAAGCTTTATTGATGATTTATGAACAGGAATTACATAGGATAAAGTGTCCAGATGGGTTGTGATCTGTTGTTAGAGGAGGATGGTTTCCACAGTGATGAGATCATGGAGCCACTGAAGTATCATACATGTACACGTATGTTTAGAAGGCATGTTCTCCAAGGAGTCATCTCACCACGTCAGTGGCACTGAATTCTTGATGGCCAGCACAGTATAAGTTCTGACAGGTTTTTCCTATCAACCTAGAAAGGTTCCAAGGATGAACTCAAAGGCAAATGTATGTTCTCTTTGTGGGGACCAACTTAGCTAAATTTGGAGAAGCCCAGAACCCCATTGACCTCAGGGGCAGGGTGATTATTTGAGGCAGTTTTGGGCCACAATAATTTTTAAATACTATCTTTTAAGTTGTGGAGTGCTTGTGATCTACACTGAGTTAGAGAATCTATACATTGATGAAAATCAGACAATTAATTGAAGTGTGCCTATTTGTATAGCAGCTAGATGGTATAGTAAATAGGTGAAAGGTTAATGGGGAATAAGATCTTCCCTGATCATCAATAGACCCCATGTGGAGCCCATTAAGAGAAGCTTGCTTATAAGAAGGCTTGCACACGTTTTGTTAATGAGCTAATTAGGCAATGAGTCAGGTTGTAATGCCTTCTGGCTCTGAGCCTATTAGCTGTGAGAGGTGAGCTTTTGCTTATGAGAAAGATGCTATGATTCCTTGGTCGAGACTCTGAGTGGTGTATGTTCAGAACCTCCCGACGGCTCACAGGTAAAGGCTCTTTTGATTCTGTGGTGGATGTAAAGCTTTGATTCAGGCAGTAGAGCCTTGTCTGTTGGTCTTTATTTCTCTTCTCTGTATTTTTTCTGTTTAATTAAAGAAGATCATTGAACCCTTTTAAGTTGCTTTCCTAGTAAAGCAGATAAAGCACTTGCACTAGCAGCCATCCTGGGTGTGCCAGTGTGGTTTCCATTACAATAGGGTGCCAGAATTAGACTCAGCTACACCTGTTCAAAACCTGCCAAAGCCACTTACGAGCTGTGTGACCTTGGGCAAATCACTTAACTTTTCTCAGCCTCATTTTTTTTTCATTTGTAAAATGGGATAATAGTAGCACCTACCTCCCAGGGTTGATTGTGAGGATCAAATGAGATGACATATACAAAGTTCTTTGCAAACTTCTTTATTAATGCTAGCTACTGTTATGTGTGTGCGTGTGCGTGTGTGTGTGTGTGTGTGTGTGTGCATGTGTGTGATCTTTGGAATCAGGGAGTCACTATGATTAATAATCAGTGGGGTCATTAGCTCCAAAGCGTGGCAGGAATAAGTAAATCTGGTAATACTAATAACTGCCATTTATTTTATGGTTTAAGGTTTACAAAGTGCTTTACAGTCATTATCTGAACCTTATGAGATAGGTGCTATTATTACCTCCATTTAACAGAAGAGGAAACTGAGGCTTAAAGGTTAAGTGACTTGTCCAGGGTCTCACATCTAGAAAGGAGATGAAGCCAATTTTGAACTTGTTTCTTCCTGACTCCATGTCCTATGAATTATGCCATCTAGTTTGTCTTTTTCTTATTAGCAAACCTCCTATAAACAAGAAAATCCTTATTACCCAGCCTCTTTTTCCTTTTCATTTGTTAATGGCTTTAAAGCCATAATACATTGTTCTAAGCTAGGTTTTCCCTCCTCCATTTTCTCCTTCTTCACTTTAATTTTTTTCTCCTTGCTCTTCTTCCTTTCCCACCCCCACCCTGCCTCCAGCCCCTCTTTATCTTGAGGTGAAGTCTACATGGGCTTTGTGTATTTTCATGTTTGGTAAATTATAGATGACGTTTTTCCTTAAGGCCTTTTAAGTGAAGCACATTTAGTAAATGGGTAGAGAATTTTCAGAATATAAATAATCATTATGTATATTTGTCCTTACAGCAGGCAGAATTGCTAGATTTTAAAAGAAACAAACATAAAGAAGATTATTTGAGAAATTTCAGTGTTTGATAAATATTAGCCTAGTTTTAAAGCTCTGCTACTCATTTCCTTTCTATTTATGTACCTATTTCACTCCCTACTTCCCTAACTTCTTCTATTCTCTAGGCCAAATCTGCTTTCTTTTATTCTTCTGAGATGTCTGAATCATTTAAAATGTCCTTCCAATAATTGTTATTGGAAGTATTGCGGAAAAACAGTCACACTAATGCGTTATTGGTGGAGCTGCGAATTGGTACAGTCATTTTGGAAAGCAGTTTGTAATGATGCAAATAAAATAACTAAAGTGTCCATACCCTTTGATCCAGAGATTCTACTGTTAGGCATATACCCCAAAAAGATCACTGACAAGAAGAAGGCCTCCACATATAATAAAACACTTATAGCAATACTTTTTATGCTAGCAAAGATCAGGAAACAAAGTTAAATGCCCATTGACTGAAAGATAGCTAAACAAATTGTGGTACATGAATGTAATGGTGGAAATGTGAAATATGATGAATACAGAGAAGCCTGGAAAGACTTGATTGAACTGATGCAAAATGAAATAAGCAGAACCAAGAAAAGAGTATATACAATGACAACAGTTTAATGCAAACAATATCACTACAAAACAATGGAAACTGAATGTTGCAGAAGTATAAAAACCAAGCCTGCCCCCCCTAAAAAAAGCAATATGAAATGACACCTCCCTATTCCCCATTACAGAGGCTGCAGAGTGTTGCACGTAACATCAGATTTTTCAGTGTGGTAGTTGGGTTTGTTTTTTCTTCTCTTTAAAATGTCTTCATTATGAGGGATGGCTTTCAGGGTAGAGAGAGATGTAGGGGGGAATGGAGGCAAACAAAGACTGTTAATGAAAACATTAAGAACGTTTTTCAATCTTCTCATTTATTGAAATGATTGCTTTCTTCTTCCTTTGTGATTCTAGCCTTTCCAGATACATTCTCAACTTTTTATTTCCAGCTTATGATAGAGGAAGATTATGGGCTAATCATGATAGAGGTAGTTGTTTCTCATGTCACACTTTATATGCCTAAATCTATTATTTTGCATCTCTTTTGTAAATGAGAGAATGAAGGAATGAAATCTGGTTTGGGATTTAGAAGACTTGAGTTCAAATCTTGGTTATAACACTCTGTGACTTAGGACAAATCGCTTCAATCCTCTGACCCTCAGCCTCTTTACCTATAGATGGAGATAAAAATAGATCTACTACTTGGTCTCACAGGCCCCTCCTCAGTCTTGTCTGTCTGCCTTTCTGTCTGTCTTTGTCTCTCTCTCTCTAAAACAGAGATTCTGGAATCCATGAACTTTTTTTCTATACTTTGATAAATCTTTTTCAATATAATTGCTTTCTTTTGCAATCCTTTAATACTATATATGACTTTTGGGATGCCATATATTATTTATTCAATTCATTTAAAAATTTTCATGAAAATACAATTTATTTAAAAACATGATTTCTCCAGATTACAAAAAAATATCCATGACACCCAAAAGGTTAAGAACCTCTGGTCTAAATTTAGTTGCCTCTTTTCTGAGTATAATATTTGAAATTTTCTTTCTTGCACATGATTTACATCCTGATCCTTGAGTGTGGTTGCTTTTTGTATTTCCGAGTAGTTAATACATTGAAAGTGCTTGTATATGGATTCAAGAAATCACTCCTTTGGAGTTACTATTAGCATAAATGATATATATTTTTTAATATTTACAAATTTTCTCTTCTGGAGGGGGTAAATTTTTTATTCTGTGTCTCTGATGGTGACAAGTGGGTGTTCTCCACTCATTTTTCCTTTACAACTTTCAATACAAGAGCATTAATCATTAGAAAGCATGGCGGCATGAGTCATGACTGATTGGATCTAGTGAAAATTCCATTTGGAATCCAGTGATCCTTCTAGGTTTTAGACGAGATATAACATTGTTTCAGGCACTGTGCTTAGTGGTAGGGATACAAAAAAAGACAAAAGACAGCCCTTACCCTCCAGTAGCTCATAGTCTAATGGGAGAGACAACATACCAACAATCATATGACTATCCAATCCATAGCTTGTAGAGACAAGCTGCATACTGGATAAATAAGGAATAATCGTCACTGATAAGGCTCTAGAATTAAGAGGGACTGAGAAAGGGTTCCTATAAAAGAGATTTTAGCTGAGATTGAAGGAAACCAGGGAAGGCAGTAGGTAGAGATGAGTAGAGAGCACATTCCAGGCACGGGAGAATGTCTGGACAGAGAAAATACCTGGAGCCTAGAGATGTATTATCTTGTTCATGGACCAGCAAAGAAGCTAGTGTCACTGGATAAAAGAGGAGTCAGGTGTAGGGAGACTGGTAGGGCAGAAGGGGGCTAGGATATGAATGCCAAACAGACTATTTTGTATTTGATTCTGGAGGCAACAAGCAGTCATTGGAGTTTATTAAGTAGGGGTTAACACCGTCAGATCAGTGTTTTAGAAAAATCATTTTGGCAGCTGAGTGTAGGATGTACTGGAGTGGGGGAGAAATGAGGCAGGTAGACTCAGAGGTAGCTATTGCAACAGTGCAGGCATGAGGCCAGGAGGGTCAGAGGAGAGAAGGAGGCATATTGGAGAGATGTTGAGAAGGTAAAATCGACAAGCCTTGGCAACAGATTGGACATGAGGGATAAGAGATCATGAAACACACTCAGGTTATGAGCCTGGGGGGTTAGCTCATTTGATCCTCACATTATGAGGATGTTTTACTATTATCGCCATTTAAAGATGAAGAAATCTGGCTGAGTGAGGTTATGTCAGTTGCCCAAGGTCTACTGGCTAGTAAGTGTTTGAGACAAGATTTGGACTCCAGGGTATCTGACCCCAGCACTCTATTCACGAAGCCGGCCTAAAGAGGCAATCCTAGTTTATCTCTGGTTTGCTAATTATTATACATCCAAAAGGGAGTTTGGATGTTAAGAGAACTCTTAACCCCGCCCCCCCCCACTCCATTTCTACTATCAACCAATAAGCAATGGGTCTTTCCAAAAGTTGACATAGGAACTATGCCGTTTCTTCTAATGTATTTAACTGCAGAATTTGGGGGCTTGTTGTCAATGGGAAGTTTTCCCTGTACTATTCTCCCAAAGATGGGAGTTAAACTCTATGTCCCTTTATAGGAAAGTAGACCTCTGTGGTCCTTTTTCTTAATAATTTGCTTAAAGCCAGAAAAATTCTTTTCTTTGAAACATATTTAGTTGAACTCAGTCTGCCCAATTTTATGACTCCTGGTTTAGCCAATAATACTGAATAGCATCAAGGGGAAAAACATGTCCGTTTCTTGTCCATTTAGTTCTGGGCCAAAAGCACAAATTTTATTTTTCTTTGAAAATTGTATGCTTTTCAAAAGATGAAATTGTTGCTTTGTCTAAAGTCTAGAGAATTAATTTTCTTTTATTACTAATGTTACCTTAGCGATGATGTTTTACTGAGTTTTGATTTCTTATGTTTAATTATGCAGCAATTTTGTAATAGCATTTAGCACAATGACTGGCACATAGTAGGTGCTTAATAAATGTCAGTGAGTGTTTGATGACTGAGGTCATTTAGTACTCAAACATTTATTATCGTTTATTGAGTACTTATGACGATGTGAGGTGTGGGCAACTAGGTGGCGGTGGATAGGGCACTGGGCTCGGAATCGGGAAAACACATCTTGCTGAATTCAAATCCAGCCTCAGACACTAGCTGTGTGACCCTGGGCAAGTCGCTTCACCCTGTTTGCCTCAGTTTCTTCATCTATAAAATGGGCTGGAGAAGGAAATGGCAAACTACTCCAGGATCTTTGCCAAGAAAACCCCAAATAGGGCTACAGTCAGACACAACTGAAAAATGACTGAAAAATGACAACAAAAGTAAGGTATTAAGGGAAGAACTCTGGTTTTAGAGAACCTGGGTTCAAATCCCATATCTCCTACTTATTGCCTGTGTGACTTTGGATGAATTATTTAACATCTCTGGGCTTCAGTTTTCTTATCCATCAAATGAGGGAGTTGGGACCAATAACCTCAGAGACATTTTCCAGTCATCCCTCAGGTATTTCATTGAAAAGCCCGGATGGAGAAATTGGGAAGATTAACCAGTAGAGGGCAGCCTTGCTTTATAATGGAAAGAACACTTTCCCAGTTCCCACATGTAAATAAATATGGTTCATTTTCACAGTTGGCATCCTTAGGCTGATGCTAAATTGCTCCCCTTTTTAGTCCTTTGATTGTATTTTTAGAAATCTTTTCATTTAAATAACAGGTGAGAAACACCAACTATGATTTCACTTTAGGTCTTTGCAAAGGGACGTTAGGGACCTCTTAGTCTAACCTGCCATCTTAGGGCAAAGAAAACCAAAGGCTAGAGAAGACAACAGCTCGGCCCCTGGTCACACAGCCGTTCCAAACAGCAGGGCTGAGGTGTTTTACCCAGATTTCCACAACTGATTTTCCTTTCCTGTCTTCCTGTCTTACTTGATTAAACTCTTCTCCAAGGTGTCACTAGGTTAAGCTCTAGAACTCAGGGACTGGGGTGGTGTTCTTTGTGCATGACCTTACGTTTTTGATGATCAAAATCAAAAGACTTGTTGTTAATCCTTTTTCACCTGTGAGAGCTTTGCTGTGAGATTTCATGAGGTGGCTAGGTGGTGGTGCGTACAGAGTATTGCATATAACATCAGAAAGGCCCAAGTTTGAATCCTGCCTCCAATGCTTGTTGGCTATGGGACTTTGGGCAAGTCAACTTAACCTTTCTCAGCCAATCAGTCAGCACATTTATTAAGAGTTTAATTTGTGCCAGATAGGAGGCCACTTGGTGGCTCAGTGGATAAAGTGTTGGGACTGGAGTCAGGAAGACCCAAGTTCAGATCCAGCTTCAGATACTAACTGCGTGACCCTGAGCAAGCCACTTAACCCTATTTGCCTCAGTTTCTATAGAAGGAAATGGCAAATTGCTCCAGTATCTTTGCCAAAAAAACCTCACATAAGATCATGAAGAACTGGACATGACAATCATTGTGGTAAGTGCTGGGGATACAAATATAAGCAAAAAAAATAAATGAAGGCCTTGCCCTCAAGGAGCTTCCATTCCGATGGGGAAAACAACACACAAAAAAATCACAACACACACTGAAAAACTCCAGGCACGGAGGAAAATTCTAGAGTAATAAGACAACAGTAGGGGCATGACTTTGAATCTAGGGACGGGGCTGGGAAGGTAGGCTTGTAGCATCGTTGAGTAAGGGCTGGCACAGAATTTAGAGGCCATGGAATACAACCCTTTCATTTTATACATGACAAGTCTTGCCCTATGTTATACCAGGGAGTAAGTGTCTGGTATGTTTTGAACCCAGGTTCTTTGACTCAAATCTTGCATTCTTTCCATATACCACTGTGCCCCTTATTTCCAGAGAATAGATGAATGGAAACATTACATAGTCAATCACATTTATCTTTAGGGTCATTTATTACCTTATATGTTTATTATATATTATATATAGATACACACAGGGTTATTTGTTATTTACATACATGCTAGTGAATTTATAATATGAATAACCTACTGATATCATTTTTAAAGAAATCTTGCTTCTAAGAATGTGTCTGTTTATTATTTTAGTGTAGAGATTTTTCTGATTTTTAGAATGCTATGTATTCATTTGAAAAATGTATTTGTTTTTCATTTTCTTTGAATTAAACGTTCTGTTCTGGTTAAATAAGGCAGTCTTGCATAGTGGATAGAGAGCTGGTCTTATCATCAGGAAGTCCTGGGTTCATGTCCTGCCTCTGACAGATGTGCTGTGTGTGACCCTTGGCAAATTACTTATCTCCACAGTATCCCTGAGAGATTCCCCAAATAAAGATGAAGAACAGCTGCTAGGCTGCATTGGTAAAAGAGATTTTCTCATCACAAGATCCCCATGCCAATAAAATCATAGGCCCTGACCACTTCCATCACTACCCCCAAATGCATACATAGACCACAAATCTTGTTTGTTTTTTTAATACTCTAACCAGGGGCATTGTCAGCTGGATGGCAGAGGAGCATTGAGGCCAACACTCTAGCTCAGGGGTGGGGAACTTGCTGCCTTGAGGCTACATGTGATCCTCTAGGTCACAGCTCTAGCTGGCTAGAGTCCTAGAGTATTAAAGCTGGGCAGGACCTTGGAGGTCACCTGAATATACAGATGAGGAAGCTGGGTCCAAAGGGAATTCTGTGACTTACTCATGGCCACTCGGCTGCTGAGCTGAAGAGTCTGGATTTGAACCCAGGGTTTCTGATCCAATTCTGTGTCTATTGAACCATATTACAATCCGGGTAGTTGAGAGTTTCTGATTCTTTAGTACTATAACTAGAGAGATTTCTCAGGAAAAAAATAAACATAAAAGGAATTTGAATGAGGGTGTTTATACGTAGGGAGAATAGCAAGTTTGTGGCTGGCAGGAAAGTAGGGAAAATGCCATCACTTCTACTGATTTGTGTGGCCCAGGCTAGCAGCCAGGGGCATGGAGGGAATTCAGTTTAATTTAACAGTAAACATATGAAGAGTCTAACATGTGTCATGTGCTGTGCTAGGGCAAGGGATGTGAAAACAAATGAAATGGTCTTTGAGCTCAAGGAGGAACATTGGAGAAAAATAACATGTAGATAATAAATTAAATGTAAAATACATATAAAGTAATTTCTGGGGGAGGGCACTAGCCTCTGGATCAGGATAGGCCTCATATGTATTAAGTGCCAGTTGGGCTGAGTTTTGATGGAGAATCAGGAGTGTAAGAGACAAAGATGAGGAGGAAGGTCATTCCAGGGAGGGACAGCAAACTTGTACCAAGATATGGAAACGGGAGGTGGAATATCATGTCTGTCTAACAGCTAACAGGCCAGTTTGACCTAGAATATGGAGGAAGGAGAGAAACAAAGTAATAAGCCATAAGCCTGGAAAGGAAATGCCAGATGAGTTTGTATTTTGTCCTAGATGCAAGAGGGGGTGGCATGGTCAGGCTGGAGCTTGAAGAATATCACTCTGGAAGCTCTGGAGAGGATAGATTAGATGGGGGGAATTCTTGAGGCTAGATCAATTAATGGAATAGTCTAGGTGAAAGGTCATGAGAGCCTGAACAGGAGTGGAGGCTGTCTGAGTGGGGAGAAGGGAGCCTGTGAAAGGTATATCATGGAGGCAACTGTATGGCTGTGGGGGAGGGGCAGGTGAGGGAGAGGGAAGAGTCCAGGGTGACCCTGAGGTGTGAACCTAAAGGTATGGGTGATGCCCTTAACAGCATGGAGAAGTTAGGAAGAGTAGAGAGTTGAAAGGATGTTTTTCCCCCTGATTTCAAGAGTAGAGTAAATTCAGAGAGTAACATGAGGGGAAAGATAAAAAATTAAAAAGATAGACTTAATTACTAACAGGGCAGCTAAGTGTCACAGTGGTTACAGCATTGAGCCTAGAGTCAGGAAGGCTAATCTATCTGAGTTCAAATCTGGCCTCAGACACTTCCTAGCTGTGTGACCCTGGGCAAGTCACTTACCCCTGTTTGCCTCAGTTTCCTCATATGTAAAATGAGCTGGAGAAGGAAAAGGCCGGCCATTCCAGTATCCTTGTCAATAAAACCCCAGATGGGTCATAAAGAGTTGTACACAATTGAAAAACGACTGAACAACAAACGATTACTAACAGTTTCTCTAGCTGTCTTGCAATGGTTGCAGGTCTGAATCACAAAAGAACAGAAGTAGCACCGAGGCTAAAAACTACAAGAACCTCAGTTCTCTGAAGAACCCACAGATGATATCAATGGAGAACCAACAGATAGCATGGTCCAGATGGTAGTACAGTGGAGAGAACAGACCAGCAAAGGACCTCAGGAGTTTATAGCAATGAAGAAAGCAACTTGCAGTCAAAAGACATCACCAAACTGGCAAATGGCATTGGTACCCCTTTGGGGAAAAAAGCAGCCTCATTGGAGTTCCAGGGAGATATAGCTAGGAGTGGTAGTTTTGTTTTTTTTTGAACTTGGATTTCCCCATTTATGTACGTTCTCTAAATGTATGTCCTTTCACTGGCCGTACTGTTTCTCTACATGACTTCTTCCATGAATTCCTTCCTGGACACATATGTTACATGTGGGAGAGCCCACTGATTGTGTTGTAATATACGGAAGGGTATACCTGCATAAATGTGATAAAACTCCTTTATAATTTATTTTCCTATTGTTTTTATTTATTTGTCTATTTATTTGTTCACTCATTTTATTCAAATTATATTTTATTTTTTTCAGTAAAAAAAAATTTGCCTTCTCTCCTTTTTATTTCCTCCACACCCTACCCTAAAAAAGAAAGAAAAACAAAACCCTAATTACAAACGTATAATTAAGCAAAACAAATTTCCATGTTGGCCATATTCATAAAAAATATATATCATTCTGCACTCTGAGTCCTTCATTTCTCTATAGGAGGTAAAGTAGCATGTTTCATCATTGTAACAACAATATTGCTAGCAGCTACTGTGGCTGTGTAAAACCAACAACAACCAGTACACAGAAGGCGGCTAACACAGGTTCTTTGATCTGCTTTACTAAGGAAAGTAACGTGAAGGGGTTAACAATCTTACTTTAATCCAACATGCAAAAATGTCGTTCACTTAGTTCAGGAGGAAAAGCCAGCAACCTGAGCTTCAGAGCAAATACAAACAAATTACAAATATACACAATATAAACAGACCAAATCACAATTCACAGTTACCAGGAAAGCATCAACATCTGTGTATACAAGCCACGGGGCTCTTAAAACGTCTGCCTAGAGTCCCATGCCACTCTGAGCCCCAAGGGAGAGCCCACTGAGAGCCCCAAGGGAGAACACTAACCTCTGGGTTTATATATCTTGTTCAGGGCCAAGGGGCGTCACAACATTGGACTCAAAGCCTCTGGCATCAAAAACATGTGACTCAAAACCCATGCAAACCAGGTTTTCCCTTGAGGCAAGGAGATCATCAAAGACTCCTGATCCAATCAAAGAAATAAAGGCCAGATTCTTCAAGGGCACTTGATTAAATAAGTGCTAAAAGAGAAAACAGTAAAAGAAAGTCCCACCTTGATTACTGATACAATCATTAGTACTCTGGAATCGGGGTTGGTCCTTACATTGAGCAGAGTCCCTAATTCTTTTCAAGTTGTTTGTCTTTACCACATCGTTGTCATTGCATAGGTTGTTCTCCTGGTGCTGCTTACTTCGTTCTACATCAGTTCATATAAATCTCTCCAGGTTTCTCTGAAACCATCCCCTTTATCATTTCTTACAGCAGAGTAGTATTCTATCACATTTATAGACCATAACTTGTTCAGCCATTCCCCAGTTTATGGGCACCTCCACAGATTCCCCCTCTTTGCCACCTGAAAAAGATCTATCAATGTTTGTGTACATACTTAATTAGAGTTTGTTTTGCTTAAGACTAATCTCTCCCTTTATTTGCCCTCCTCCTAATTCCTCCTCTTCCTTTCTCTTCTTTCCCTCCTATTTGCTCCCTTGAGTCAAATGTATTTCTGTACTCTGCAATGTATGTATGTGATCTTCCCTCCTTTGATCAGTTCAGATAATAGTGAGATTAAAGTATTGGTCATTCTTCCCACCCCATCCTACTTGTTAGCATAGATATCTCCTTGCACTTGCTGATGAGGTGATACAATTTCCCTGACTTTCTTTTGTCTTACCTTCCTAGCATATTCCTCTTCCCTTTCTTTTACCTCTTCTCCTAAGATCATCAAGATATCACAAAACTTCTCTTAAGTCTGGTCTCATCATACTCCCTCTAGGACTCCAGATGATGATAGAGTTCAGAGAGGACACATATATTATCTCTACATATTTGTATGTAAGACATTCATCTTTGTTTAGTCCTTTATCACTGTTCAATCTGGTTTATCTTCTTTATATTTCTCATACCTCCAGTGTTTGAGCTTCAGTGTTTCAATTCAACTCTGGTCTTTTCATGAGAAATGCTTGGAACACTTCTATTTTATTAGAGGTCTTTTTATTTTCTTCCTGTAGGATTATACTCAATTTTGCTGGGGTAAGTTATTCTTGGCTGTAGACCTATATCATTTCCCTTCTGGAATATAGTATTCTAGGCTGTCTGATCCTTTATCACACTGACTGCTAAATTGTGGGTGTTCCTGACTGTGGCTTCTTGATGCTCATTTTTTTTCTTTCTGGATGCTTGTAGTATTTTTATTTGGATTTGGAAGCTCTGGAATTTTGTCTGTAATGTTCCTGGGAGTTTTCATTTAGGGATTTCTTTCAGGAGATGACCAGTAGGTCCTTTCTATTTTGACTTTACTATCTGGTTCTAAGAGATCTGGACAGTTTTCTTTGAAGATTTTTTGAAATATTGTGTGTAGGCTCTTTTGTTTATTTTGCATGACATTCAGAGAGACCGATGATTCTTAAATTTGTTCTCTTCTGTTTTCCACATCAGCAGTTTTTGCTATGAGATACCTTACATTTTCTTCTATTTTGTAATCTTTTTACTTTGTTTTAATATTTCTTCATCATTTCTTCATCAATCATTGACTTCTATTTGATCTGTTCTAATTTTCAGGTTTGGTACTTCTTGTACCAGGTTTGGTATTTCTTGTACCAAGCTGTTAATTCCATTTCCAATTCTTTTTTCCATAGCTCTCATTTCTTTTCTATTTTCCCCCTCTAATACTCTCATTTCATTTATAATCTCTTAAAAAAACCTCTTAAAACTTTTTTTTAAATTAAAAAAAATCTCTTACTACATCCCTTCCAAGAATTCTAGTTGAAACTATGCCCATGCTGGATTTTTCTTTGAGGCTTTTCATGTACATGTCTTGGAGTTATTCTCTTCTGGGTTTGTATCTTGAGCATCCCTGTCACCACAATAACTTTTTGTGATGGGATTCTTTCTTCCCCTCCCTTCTTTCAGACAACTTCCTGACTTTGGACTTGATATTAGGGCTAGGCTCTGCTGCAGGGAAGGTCTGGAATGATCCTTTTGCTACTTTCTTGATATATTGAATATTGTGTTATTCTAGTATCTTGGGGACAACTCAGGCTTGGTATCTGAAAGCTTTCAGTGCTCCCAAAGTGGACTGATCTGGGGCAAGGTGTGATTGCTTCCTATCTCCTTCCTTCCTTCCCCACCCCCACCCTTAATCTGAGCTCTACAAGTTTCTGACCTTTGTCTGGATCTGAGTAATAGTGGATTACTATTGGACTTAGCCCTTATCAGCCAGTTGAGGAGAAAGTTCTATTGATTCAGAGTCACTGGATTTCACATTCTTCTTTGGTCTGGATGTCCTGCCCTGGTTATTTCTCTGAAGGCTTCAGATTAGGCTAGAAGCTCAAGTCCAACTTTGCTCTGCTCCTGGGATCTGAACCACACTGCTGCTGCTGCTTATTTCAGAACTTATTCCTCTTTCTATACACCACCTAGGGCCTGTGGCCACTCCCCACCCTGGAACCTCATATAGGTATGGGTACCCTCCTCAGTCCACTCCCCACAGTATGTGACCTGGAACTGAGTAGTTGGCAATAAAGGTACCCAATGAGTGCATAGTCTTTCTCTGGTCACAATTGGGACTTTCAAGCTCTGATTTTAAGTTCATGGGCCTTGAAAGTGGGATAGCTTTCAGCCAACTATGAGGGCAGCTTAGCACAGTGCCTGACACAAAGCAGGTACTTAATAAAGGTTGATTGATTGATTAACAAGCAAAAAACCTTTTCTTTCTTAAAGTAGATATTCTTTTTCAGGATTTATAAGAGGAGATAGACCATGAATTCAGTGTGATTGATGTGTATCTATTGAGTGTTTGTGCAAGATACCCTTCCATGTTGAGTTTAGCTTCGAAAATTTTGTGCTGTGGTGATTCCTTGTCGGTCTTAAAGTAAAGGTTCTTTTCTCTAAATTGAGGCACAGTTAGATAGAGTCAGTTCTTTGCCACTCTTTCTTTCTTTCCTTCTTTCTTTCCTTCTCTTCCTTCCTTCCCTCCCTCCTTCCTTTCTTCCTTCCTTCCTAAACTGGCCATCTTAGTGGGATGCCTTTTTCTTATTGATTTTTTCTTTGCCCTCAGTATTTAATGAGCACTAAAGGCATTACTCACAATTTTAATTCATCCATAAAGCATATTGCTTCTTCCATTATCTAATCTTAGGAAAGGGGCAATAGGTGACTTGATGGGAAAATAGTTTTTCAGGAAGAACATAACCCTAGCAAATAATTTTTAAGAGAGATGAAGAATTATATTCACAAATCTCAGGAATCTCTTCAGAGGGAAATGTGAGGACCCCAGTGGCTAGTTTTGATCTGTTCCCTGGATGACTGTGCCCCACCTTCCGCAAATCATTTAATGGTGAGCCTTTTGGTGAGCATGCTCTCTGTACCTAGCAGGACTGCTCCTCTGGTAGAAGATGGCTAGCTCTTAGCTAGATTGCTTTTGGGAAATCACTGGGCACTCTCAGTAGCCCTAAATTGTTTGTTGCCATAAAAGCCCATCTCTTTAATACTAAAACTAATATTCTCCCAGTGATACTATAGGGCTGTGAATTATGGAACAGCATGATTTGCCTAATGTGCTCTGATGTCTATATACAAATGTGAGCAATCCCTCACTTCATCCCTTCTCTCCCATTTCAGTTATTTTTCAGTCATGTCTGACTATTTGCAATCCCATTTGGGGTTTTCTTGGCAAAGATATTGGAGTAGTTTGCCATTTCCTTCTCCAGATCATTTTACTGATGAGGAAACTGAGGCAAACAGGGTGAAGTGACTTGCCTAAGGTCACAAACTAGTCAGTGTCTGAAGTCAGATTTGGACTCAGGAAGAGGAGTTTCCCTGACCTGAGGTCCCAGTGCTCTATCTACTTTATCACCTAGCTGCCCCTGTACAATCTCCCAAGATCACCCCCTTCTGAGATAGGTGTGAGATGCTCAAGAAGTAATAACCTAACTCAAGCACCCACAGTAGTATGTACATAGGTGCTCTTGAGAAAACCTGCCCTCTCAGCTCTCCTCTCAGCATCATTACTACTGTCCTCAATTTAGGAGATGGTCCTCAGAGGATAGGCTCTGTATTATGCATAGTAAGTAAAAGCCCCACCCATACTCTTTTCATTTTAAGTGGCTAGAATGGGATGTATAGGAAAAGCAGATTGGATAGATCCCAGCAGATTGTAGATCTCATCACATTATCTCATCTCTACCTCTTGGAAACTTCTCTATTGCTTCAAGATGATTGCTCTATTATTGTCACTATTCTTTCATTCAACTAGGTTTGTGACCTTGGTGCTCCCCTTGATCCCACTGATATCCAATCAACTGCCAGATCTGGCTGTTTCTACCTTTGCAATTCCTATAACACCCAATCTCTTTTCTCCGCTTGGGTACCATCCTTATTCAGGTCTTCATCATCATTGTATTACTACTGTAATAGTCACCTGTATTATTGTCATAGTCCTGATTGGTGTCCCTGCCTTAAGTCTCTCTACTCTCCAAACTATTCTCCACTAAACTGTAGAAGTGAGTTTCCTAAACTTATGTCTCACCATGTCACTCACCTACTCAATTAACACAAATGATATCCTCTTGATCCTAGCGTCAACTATCATTTCATCTGTATCTCATCCCTTTAAAATGTCTATTTTTGTGTTAAGTACTACAATGTACATCAAAGTTATCAAAAACATCCCGGGAAACATTGAACAAAATAAATCAAAATAAAATAGAACATAGATTATGTTAATGAGGCTTTCGAAATCAACATGCTACCTTGTGTATCCTCAAGTATGGTTTAGTGGTCCCTATTTGAGTATGATACCATAGGTGTGCATAAAAATTGATATTTGATATCTATGTATAGATTTTATTTATAAGAAGTAAATATTGGAGGAATATGCTCACTTTTTTTTTTAACCTTTTGGGCTTACATGATCAAAAGGGTTTAGAGACCATTGCTATAGACTCTCTGAAGTTCATGGGAGCCCAGTAGCACCTTCAGATCTTTCAGATACAAAAGGAAGGAAAAGCTTAAGAAGTCATTTTAAAAGATTCCATATGTATTAATTGCACCCAAGAAAGGGACAAAAATTAAATATTTCACAGTTTGTCAAGTGAGAAAATAAACTGAAGCAAGAAGACAAACTCATTCCCAACTCAGAAGAACACAGAGAGCTACCAAGGATCTAGATTCAAACTTTACCCATGTTATCAGAGGAATCACAAGTCTGTATTTGCTTGTACATTGATGTTTGCAAAATCCTGAGAAAGCTTAGATCTCATTTGTTTATTGAGCCTCTACATTTTTTTTAAGGCTAATTATTCACTTTATTTTTTTTTCTCTTTTTTTAATCTTTAAATCATTATTAATTTATTTAATATTTTTAGTTTTCAGCATTAATTTTCACAAAGAGTTTGAATTACAAATTTTCTCCCTATTTCTACCCTCCCCCTCACTCCAAAAAGGCATATATTCTGATTGCCCCATTCCCCAGTCAGCCCTCCCATCTGTCACCCCACTTTACCTCCCCCATCCCCTTTTTCCTTACTTTCTTGTAGGGCAAGATAGATGTTTATGCCCCATTGCCTGTATATCTCATTTCCTAGTTGCGTGCAAAAAACTTTTTTTGAACATCTTTTAAAACTTTGAGTTCCAAATTCTCTCCCCTCTTCCCTCCCCACCCACCCTCCCTAAGAAGGCAAGCAATTCAACATAGGCCACATGTGTATCATGATGCAAAACCCTTCCACAATACTCATATTGTGAAAGACTAAGTATATTTTGCTCCTTCCTATCCTATCCCCTTTTATCCAATTTTCTCCCTTGACCCTGTCCCTTTTCAAAAGTGTTTGCTTTTGATGGCCTCCTCCCCCTATCTGTCCTCCCTTCTATTGTCCCCCCTTTTTTATCTCCTTCCTCCTTCTTTCCTGTGGGGAAAGATACCCAATTGAGTGTGTATGTTATTCCCTCCTCAGGTCAAATCTGATGAGAGCAAGATTCACTCATTCCCCCTCACCTGCCCTCTCTTCCCTCCCAACAGAACTGATTTTTCTTGCCACTTTTCTGTGAGATAATTTACCCCATTCTATCTCTCCCTTTCTCCCTCTCTCAATATATTCCTCTCTCATCCGTTAATTTGATTTTTTTGATATAATCCTTTCATATTCAACTCACCCTGTGCCCTCTGTGTAATATATATATATATATATATACATATATATATATATATATATATATACACACACACACACATATATGTATGTATGTATGTATATTCCCCTCAGCTACCCTAATACTGAGGTCTCATGAATTACACACATCATCTTTCCATGTAGGAATGTAAACAAAACAGTTCAACTTTAGTAAGTCCCTTGTGATTTCTCTTGTTTATCTTTTCATGCTTCTCTTGATTCTTGTATTTGAAAGTCAAATTTTCTATTCAGCTCAGGTTTTTTTACTGAGAAAGCTTGAAAGTCCTCTATTTTATTGAAAATCCATATTTTGCCTTGGAGCATGATACTCAGTTTTGCTGGGTAGGTGATTCTTGGTTTTAATCCTAGCTCCATTGACCTCCGGAATATCATATTCCAAGCCCTTTGATCCCTTAATGTTGAAGCTGCTAGATCTTTTGTTATCCTGATTGGGTTTCCACAATACTCAAATTGTTTCTTTCTGGCTGCTTGCAGTATTTTCTCCTTGATCTGGGAGCTCTGGAATTTGGCAACAATATTCCTAGGAGTTTTCTTTTTGGGATCCTTTTCAGGAGGCGATAGGTAGATTCTTTGAATTTCTATTTTACCCTCTTGCTCTAGAATATCAGGGCAGTTCTCCTTGACAATTTCTTGAAAGATGAAATCTAGGCTTTGTTTTTTGATCATGGCTTTCAGGTAGTCCAATAATTTTTAAATTATCTCTCCTGGATCTATTTTCCAGATCAGTGGTTTTTCCAATAAGATAGTTCACATTGTCTTCCACTTTTTCATTCCTTTGGTTCTGTTTTATAATACCTTGATTTCTCTCAAAGTCGCTAGCTTCCACTTGCTCCAATCTAATTTTTAAGAGAGTGTTTTCTTCAGTGGTCTTTTGGACCTCCTTTTCCATTTGGCTAATTCTGCCTTTCAAGGCATTCTTCTCCTCATTGGCTTTTTGGAGCTCTTTTGCCATTTGAATCAGTCTATTTTTTAAGGTGTTGTTTTCTTCAGTATTTTTTTGGTTGTCCTTTAGCAAGTCATTGACTTGTTTTTCATGGTTTTCTCATATCATTCTCATTTCTCTTCCCAATTTTTCCTCTAATTCTCTAACTTGCTTTTCCAAATCCTTTTTGAGCTCTTCCATGGCCTGAGACCAGTTCATGTTTTTCTTGGAGGCTTTTGATGTAGGCTTTTTGACTTTGTTGACTTATTCTGTCTGTATGTTTTGGTCTTCTTTGTCGCCGAAGAACGATTCCAAAGTCTGAGTCTGAATCTGAGTCTGTTTTCGCTGCCTGGCCATGTTCCCAGCCAACTACTTGACCCTTGAGTTTTTTGTTGGGGTATGACTGCTTGTAGAGTATAGAATACTCTGTTCCAAGCTTGAGGGGATGCTGTTTTCAGAGCTATTTCTACACAAGCTCTGCCACACCAGCACTCCTCCTCCCCCCAGAACCTGGACTGGACTCGGGTCTTAAGCAGGCTCTGCACTCCTACTCAGATCCACCACTTAATTCCTCCCACCAGGTGAGTCTGGGGCCTGAAGGAACTGCAGCTGTAGTTCTGTAGCTGCACCACCCCCGCTGTCCCCCAGGGATGGCTGAACTGTGAATTCCTTTCACTCTGTCCCCTGCAGCTTTTCCCACTAACCTTCTTTGTTGTCTTTGGTGTCTGTGGGTTGAGAAATCTGATAACTGCCACAGCTCACTGATTCAGGGCGCTAGGGCCTGTTCCGCCTGGCTCCCGGTCTGGTTGGTCCAGGCGTGGCTCACACTGGGCTCTGCTCCGCTCCACTCCCAGCTTTGTGCCCAATAGACCTTACCCAGTGACCATCCAGGCTGCCCTGGGCTGGAGTCCTGCTTCCCTTTGCTATTTTGTGGGTTCTGCTGTTCTAGAATTTCTTCAGAGCCATTTTTTATCAGTGTTTGGAGGTTCCTGGGGGAGAGCCCTAGGCAAGTCCCTGCTTTCCAACCGCCATCTTGACTCTGCCGAGCCTCTACATTTTTTCTTTAAAGTATAACTAGAGTTGGAGTTGGAAAGAAGGGAAAAAAAAGATAAATGTTATTAGGATTTTTTATAAAGAGCCCTAAATCCTGCCTTGGAAGCAAACACAGGTATTTGAAGAATAGCATTTCCTCCTCATTTTTAGTTAAGTTTGAAGATGGATAGACTTGGGAGTGCTATCTTTTAGTGATATTGGTACTGAAGTGTCCTTACATTAAACTCTAAACATGTTGACCTTGAGTTACCTAGACAACCTAGTGACCAGAAAATGCTGCATTCTCAATGAAACTAGTAATATTTGAGTTGAATCAAATTGAAATGGATACAAGATAATTTAGGGAGAAGGCATATTAGTAGCATGAAACAATGTTTATAATTATAGTTTTTTTTAACTTTGAGTTCAGCATTTCAAGGGTTTGTGTTGCCATCTATTTAGATATATTATCTCTTTATCTCAATATCCTTCCAGAGATGCAGATCATAGCCAGTCTAAGAATTGGGAGGTGATCCTACTACCTATTGGGCATCTCAAACTTAAAACTCCATAGTCATCTTAAACTCATCATGCCCAAAATAAAACTTACTATCTTTCCTTCCAAACCTTCTCCCCATTCTGAGCTTCCATATTCCTCTTGTGGATACAACTATCCTCCCGTGTGCGTAATATGTGTTTGTATGTGTGTGTCATGCTTCATATAACTTGATTGGGTGGGGGGGATGGGGGGAATGGGAGTGGTGGTGTTTGAACTCTAACTCGGATTGTCCTGACTTCAACAGCAGTTCTCAGTCCACTTCGCACTCCTTCTCAAAGGTTTAACAACAGCTCAAACTTCTACAGCAATTTACATTTTACAAAGTGCTTTCCTCTCCATAATCCTGTGAGATAGATAACTTAGGTATCACTGTCTCCATGCCCATGAGGAATGGCTGAAGAGATTGTGCTGTGTGATTATGATGGAATACTGTTGTGCTATAAGAAATGATGAACAGGACACTCTTGGAAAAACCTGGAAATATTTACATGAGCTGATGCAAAGTGAAATATACTGTGTATAAAATGACATCATTATTGTAAGATGATCAGCTATGAATGACTTAGCTATTCACAGAAATATAATGATTCAGGACAACTCTGAAGTCCAGAAACCTTGAGGGTCTTTCCCTCCCAGTTTGATTTTTTTCTTTTTAGTTTTTATTAAAGGGGCCATCCCTTGATTAACTTTTTAAAGAGGTCTATTCTACATAGGAAACATGATTATCTAAGAAAACAGTTTCATAGTATTATAGAATCATAGCCTGAACTCGAACCCTAACCCTAAATTCTAACCCTAAGGCTTAGAGGTCATGGTGTCCAACCCCCTCTATTATGCACAAAGCCCAGAGTTGTTACACACCGAGTCACATAGCTAGGAAGTATCTGAGACTGGATTCAAACTCGGGTCTTTCAGACTCCAAGCCCAGCACCGTAGTTATTGTCTCTTTGATATGAACATGAGCAAATCCATAGTTTTATGGGGAAAATCCTGCATTTAAAAAATATGCTCTGAGCACCTTCCTCCATCACAGTGGATGGTTAGGGGGTCTTTGGGCCATAGGCCTTTGAGATCCCCACAATAGACTTCCCGTGGACATTTCATTTTTCAAGCTAACATGCTTTATAACATGGAATATATTTATTCCACATAGAAAAGCATTTATAATGTTTCTTACAAATGCTGCAGGAAATCTTTGGTCTTTAGGTATCACCTCTTAAACTTTCCTGTTGCCCTGAGTGTTCATTAGTATTCCACCAAGGCCTGGTTGCCATGGAAAATGTGTAGCTGTAGGGTGGTTACCATGGCAACTTCTCAACATTATGTATTTTCAATATCAGGGCTCCAGAGATTAAAGGGAATATGAAACCTCATCAGTTTATTGATGATACAATAATGAAAGCAAGACATAAATTGATGCTTTAGCATCTTAATATTGAATCAATATTTTAAATGTGGTATCTGGCACCTCTCTAGTCATATAAATTAAATAGAAACAAAACCTTTCTAGCAAATGTACTGTTTGTATCTAAAGCCCTTCACAGTGTAGCTGGTTTACTTTTCTGGGCTTATTTCAAATTCCTCCTCTTCATGCATTCTACATTCCAGCCAACCATTATTCACATGTAGGACATTCCATTTCCCACCTCTGAGACTTTCCCTGAACTGCTCCCCATGCCTACAGTGCAGTTCCTCTCCACCTCAGCCCCCAGCTTCCCTGGAGTCTAAACTGATGTACCATGTTCTACAAGAAGCCTTTCCTGGTCACCTCAGTTGTGAGTGCCCTTCCCACTGAAATAACTCTGCATTTAATTTATATCTGTGTACTGGTAGTTTCCTTCTTCATAGAATATAAGGTCCTTGAGGATAGGGACTGTCTTCTGTCTCTTTTTGTATCCTCAGCTCTTGGCTCAGTGCCTGGTACCTAGTGGGTGCTTAATAAATGTTTATTTATTGATTGGCTTGTTTTCAATCTTTGATTCCCCATCCCCTAGCACAGTACTTGGTATGTAGAGGATGCTTGACAAAAAAGTTTGTTGAATGACCAAACCAGCAGTGAACTTGACCAAAGTTCCACACTGGGCCCTTGGGTTCCATCAGACCTTTAGCTTTTTGGCAAGTAAACAAACCAGCGTATTGTGAAGCTCTGGGGAAATCACTGGCTAGTTTTCACTGCAGCTTTCTCCTGCATGACTGTCAGCATGGGAATGTTTTTGGATGAGTGTGTGAGGAAAAGGAGAGGGAAGGGAGAGAGATAATTTGGGGGGTTTTGCCTTTAGGTATTGAAGTTAGAAATAAGGAAGGGAAATTGCTAGATGACTCATTGCTCATTAAAGCAGAAAAGGAAGAAAGAGAATAAGCCATTGAAATGGCAAATCCCCTAGGTGAAGAGGAATCTGGAACATGTTGTGACAGACAGTGTTCTATGTCCAGCATTGTAGAAATATTGGAAAGAGGATATCAGCTTTCTGTTTAGAGCAAGAAGCTTTTTTCCCCAAGATTTTTTCTCTTCTGAAGTAGGGTTTTTGTGTTTTTTTTTCTGTATGTCACATCTTACCTTGATTTTTAAAAAGATTATCTGGTGAAACAGCAGCACAGTGTGGCTAATCAGATTAGTAGACACATTACAATGAATGTGTATTAATAAGACAAACAAAGATGACTAGGTGGTGCAGTAGACAGAGTCGGGTTGTTTTTTGTTGTTGGTTCAGTCAGTTGTGTTTGACACTTGGTGACCCCATTTGGGGTTTTCTTGGTAAAGACACTGGAGGGACTTCACAGTTCCTGAAACCTGAGTTCAAATCCAGCCTATGCTGCTATTGGCTATAGTGACCCTGGTCAAGTCACTACGCTTTTGTTTACTTCAGTTTCTTCATCTGTCAAATGGGAATAATAGAAGCATCTATCTTGAAGGGTTGTTGTGAGGATCACATGACATAATATTTGTAAAGTGTTTAGCACAGTGCCTGGCACTATATAAGTGCCTTATTCCCTTCTCCCACCTCCCAAATAAGACACAAAATGGTTTACATTTCTATGATGCTTCAAGATTCACAAAACATTATCTTCACAACAACAAAGTGAGCTAGGTTGGGAAAGTGTTAAAGTCACCCCTGTTTTACACATGGGAAAATGGAGGGTCCATTTGGTGATGTTTTCCTTGTGGTCACATAGCTAGTCCATATCCTAGCTGGAATTTGAAGTTTGATGTCCTGACTCCAAATCCAAGGCTTCCCCAGACCCCTCGGGGCTGGAAGGCTCTCCCCACTCACCACGTCTCGGAGAATCCCTGCTTTCCTTTACAAAGCAGCTGACGTACCACTTCCTACAGGAGCCTTTACTTGACTTTCCCCTCCCCACAGTGCCCAGAATCTTCCACCTGCAAAAGACCATGCGTTAATTTGGGAGTTCTTCTGTATCACTCTATGTGCACACGTGCATATGTGTAGATGCATGTATGCGTGTATGTATGCATGTGTGGGTACATATGTGTTTGTATATATGCATATGTATGTGTGTGTATATTTATTGTCTCCCCCACAGAAAATAAGCTCTTGCTGGTTTTTCTATTTGTATTTCTCCGGCCTAACACATAATAGGTATTTAATAAGAGCCTGTGATTGGTTTATTTCCTCCCTACAGCCTATCTGAACCATCTTAACCAAAATCAAACAGGGAATAAAAACACATGTAAAAATAGAAGATCCAAATTATTTATAGTTGGCTGAATAGAAAACATTGATGTGTTTATGTGTGTGGATAAATGGGTAACAAAATAGGAGCAATACTTTACCTCTGAGTAAACTACTGAGTCTTTTTCCGTCCTTAGTCTTATCAGATTTGATCGCTGGTACTTAAAAATACTTGTATCCGGTGTGGTCTTCTGATCTCCCATTTTTTACTTTATTCTATGATATATATGTTTATACATATAAACACATACGTATGTATATATCAAATATTTATATATCTGCGTGTATACACAATACAGACACACATATATGTATATGTACATGTATATGTATATGTATACATGCATACATACATTTTATACGTGCACACACTTTTTATTTCATAGGCTAAACCTATATTCTGGTAGACTCAGTTTGGTGAGTCAGGTTAAATTCTTGCTTGCAAGTACCATCCCTCAAGCTATCAGAAGATGTGAGGCTGGCTCTCCGTGGTTTCCTGATGGTAGTGCTTTTTGGGACTTCTCCAATAAGCTGCCCTTACAGCCTGGTATTCTCTTGGGTCATGTCAGGATATCCCCTTCTTAAATTGCATAGTATTGGAAATGCTAAAAGAAGAGGCAAGATGTCATCAGTCACCATTTCGCAGAAGAAGAGGTCATATGAATTGGTCTTGTATAAATAACCTAAACCAGCCAGGATTTCTTAGAGAATTTGCAAAGCCAAAGACTGATTTATAAGGTGCAGCTTGTGTGGAGGAGGTGTCAGATGTGCCAGGAACAATTCAGAAAACCAAGATTGCCAGTGTTCTTGGTGTAGTGAACCACAGATGATTTGCTTCCAAAGAAGAGGTTCCTGAAGTTAGATTTTACAATGAAATAGCAGGCATTCTTGGGCCATGGAGCCCAGGAAGGATGATAGCTGGAGACCAGAAATGTAGCTGGGACAATACTATTTGAGACTGGAGGCACCCTTGAGATCATATGAGGCAACTTACATATTTTACAGATAAAGAAATTGATGTTTCCTTTCCTTAAACAAAGAGCTTAAATGTTTTTCCCAAGATCACCCAGTCAGTAAGTGGGAGAACAAGGATGTGATCCTATATTTTCTGACTCTAAGTCCCGTGATCTGTCTACTAGGCTACCTGGTCAATTGGCATGATGCTCACACAGAGTCATTTTGCTGGAGCTCTGGAAACATGTATCACAATGCCATTTTGTGCCAAGCCTACTTTACTGGAAGGCACTATTACGTTTGAGCTTTCACATACCCTCTATTCCCCTTTTCCAAATCACAAAGAGAGATTCAGAGCATGAGAATGTAGGTTGTGTTATGTTTTTATGGTCAAGGTTAATGAGGATATTACCTTGATACATTTACCCAGCTCTTTTTCCAATGGGCTTTGCAGCAGTAATTAAGCTGAAAAAAAAATTCTTAAAAGGAAATAAATATAACTCTCTCCAGTCATTTCAGTTGGCATTGATGAGTTCAGCTGTTCTTTGGGGGTAGCTAGCTCTATATTATGGTTTGGGAATCCAACGATGCATATCTAATTGAATTCCACAGTTAATCAGAAAACCTCCCAGGAAACTTTTTTCCTTGGCTGCCATCACATTAGATTTCTCCTTTTCTACTTCTCTTTGCTTTGCAAGCTTCCCTTCCTCCTTCTAATCTCTAAATATGGGTGTTTCCCAAGGCTCAGCCCTCTGCCCTCTGCTCTTCTCACTTCATCTGAAATCTCATTGGCTTGCGTGACCTTGGTTGGGAGGCATCCAAATCACCAAGTCTATCCCCAAGCTTTCTCTGGGAGGCCCATTTCTGTAGATCTAGGATGTTATGCATTATGTAAATCATTTTAAATGTACATGGACCAAGTCCCACTTCTTAATAGCTGATCTTTAGATCTCACTTTCCCCAGAATATCTCATTTGACAAGAAGCCATGAAGGGAGGTTGGTACCACAAATATTTCCTAGCTGAGGAAACTGAAGCTTAGAGAGGCTATGACTTGCCTACTGGTGTTAGAGGCAAGAATTCAAACCCAGATCTCTCCTGAGGCCAAGGGCAGCCCTTTTTTCCTTTTAAAATAGTTCTGTTGTGTTTTTTGGGGGGGGGTTGGTTTTTACATCATTGTCCCTTTCCAATAAACCAGCCCCATCCTGTAGAACCCACTCATAATGAAACTGAACAAAATAGTTTGGCAACACAAAGCAATTCAGCAACTAGAGCCTTCAGTCCGGTAGTCTGCCCACCATCTCTACCCTTCAGTCCCATAGTCTAAGTGTCATCTCTACCCTTCAGTCCCATAGTCTGCTCACCATCCCTTCCCTTCAGTCCTGTAGTCTGCCCACCATTCCTGCCCTTCAGTCCTGTAGCCTGCCCACTGTCTCTGCCCTTTGGTCCCTTAGTCTGCCCATCATCTCTACCCAGAAGAAGGAAGAGTGTTCCATCCTTGGTTTTCTATGGCAGATCATCTGAATTCTAGTGTCAGAAGGCTACTTTTATTTAAGTGATTGCAGTCACTGGATATATATTTTTTATTCTTGATGCTTTCTTTGTTCTTCCTCAGTTCATATGAGTCTTCCCATGTTTCCCAGAATCCCTCATTTCCTCTCTTTTTTATGTTGTATTAGAACACTCTGCCTGCTGTTTCCCATACTATGGATGTGCCCTTTGTTTCTGGATGTTCTGTCCTGTCCCCAGAGATCCTTCTCTACTTTATCTCCAAGAAGTTTTCTGCGATCACCCAAGCCAACTGCAAACTCTTCCTCTTCTGAACTTTTCCAGTCTGTGTTGGCAATTACATTTTTCTGTGTATTATTCCATCTAATTCTTTAATTCAACAAATTCTTCAATTTGACAAACATTTGTACATAGTCTGTATGCTTTCTATTTAATTAAATAAATGTTGTATAAACAAATGGTACAGAAACCAATTAAAAATGAGTAGATTATCAGATATGTTGGAAATATGAATCATTTCTACTTTTTCACAAAGCAAAACTGTCCTTGTGACATTTTAATGGCCTCATTTTTACCAATTTTTTTTAGCTTAATTTTTATTTGGGAGGTGGTAGGTGTCCATTGGAAGTCTCCAGGCAGACCACTTGTTACCTATCACAGAGTGGATTTCTTTTGGCCCTCGAGGTCCCTTCAAACTCCTAAAATCTGTGATTCTGCAAACTCACACCATTACTAAAAAGCTAATGACTTGTGAGTAAAACGTGTAAAATTGAGATAGGTGAGAAAAGGCAAAATTGTTTAATGAAAGAGCTCACAGTCTTCCCTCCTCTTTGAAGGAAACATTTCTTAGAACTCTCTCCTCCTTTTGCTTCACTCTTGTTTCTATTTTTATTTTTCTTGCCAAAATATGGTAGAAAAAGCACTGGCATTGAAGCCTGGGGATTTGGGTTCAGATGTCTCCTTTGATCTACTTACCATCTTTGTGACTTTGGGCAAGTCATTTTAATTCTCTGGACCTGTTTCCTCATATGGAAAATAAGGAGCTTGGTCTAGGTAACTTCTGAGATTCTTTCCAGCTCTAGAACTAAAATCCTATCATCTCTTGTACGGATGGACCAACACGTGTGGTAATCAGAGATAAGAGAAGCAAAAAGAATTTAAGCAGTTTTGAAGGAAAGATTTGTTCATTTGTTTTCAGTCATGACCCCATTTGGGGTTTTCTTGGCAGAGATGCTGGAGGGGTTTGTCATTTCCTTTTCCAGCTCTTTTGACAGATGAGGAAACTGAGGCAGACAGGGTGAAGTGACTTGCCCAGGGTCACACCGCTAGTAAGTGCCTGAAGCTGGATTTGAACTTAATAAAATGAGTCTTTCTGATTCCAGGCCCGGCAATCTAGTCACGATGGTGCCACTAGCTGCCCTGTAGAGAGCTAACTAGTATGTGTTTAGCATTTTTGTATTTGAAATGCATTTTAAATGTCATCTTGTTTGTCTCTCCCAACCCTTTGAGGCAGGTGCTTTTATTATCCCCATTCTCCAGTTGAGCAAACAGCCTGAGAGAAAATGCCTTGCTGGGGTCCCATAGTTTACTTAAGCTTACTTCCTCAAATATTGGAGGCTGAATATGAGCTCGGGTCTTCCTGACTCCAGGGCCAGAGCTCAATCCACTGTATCATCTAACCACCCCCTCAGAATTGAGAGAACAAACTTCAAAAGCATCAAAAAAAGACAGGTTGGATGGCATGACCCAAAATTATTTGGGGGGAACATGAGACCTAGATTGGGAAGCCCTCAAGAAGGAAATTCTGCAGACAAAAATAAGCTATTTCTATGAAGAGAAAAGGAGGGACTTGTCCAAAGAGACCAATGGGAATGTACAGAGTAATGCGATAATAAGTTAGATTTTAAAAAGACGTTTATTAGATGGAAATGAAGACAGGTAGTATAGTATTAGTGTGACCCACTGGCCTGAGCCCAGAGGGGCAGCATCAGGCATACTGAAGGCCCACATGAGGTGAGACTGGGGCAGAGTACCAGAGATGACTCAGATAGTGGGGTTTCATCTGTTTAGTTCTACTGGTGAAAAGAGGAGGGCTGAAAAGGGTGTAGGAGCATTGCTCTGGGTAATTGAGATACTGTCAATGGTGACTCCCACTTGGCTTCCATGTTCTCTGCCAAACCAGCAATCTTTAGATTGGGAATACAAATGGGAAACAAAAGTGGGTAATAGGGAGTAGAAACCCAGAACAAATCAAGAAATAATAGAAGAGCACCTGCCTACTCATCCTCGAGGGGTTCAAGTCGTCAGGTTGGGAGAAAGCTAACTGAGAGTAGTAACTACCAACCTTTCAATATAGCCTTAAGGTTGGCAAACCTTTTTACACACATTATCCCCTTTGATACCAGAAACAACCCTGGGAGGGAAATACTACAGGTATCATCATCGTCATCATCATCATAAATCATTTCCATTTTAAAGATGAGGAATGTAAGGCCCCGAAAGTGAAGTACTGTGGTCACATAGCTACTAAATGTCAGGAGCAGAATTTGAACCCATGTCTTACCTGATTCAAACACCAGCTCTCCTTCTACTGTCTATTGTAGTGCCTTTCCAAAGGGGTGTTGAAAAAACTGGAATATACAATTGCTGATCTTTTTTGTTAATCTGAGTTTTTTATAGTTTCATAGATATTCAGCTATTTCAGTAAAATTGATGAATGTTCTATTGTTGGTTGGTAGGTTTTTTTTTTTTGCAAAATAGTTTCTAATAATTTCCTTTATTTCTCCATTTGATATGATGTCTTCTTTTTTGATTTTTGGTCCTGGCAACTTGGTTTCCCTCTCTTTTTAAATCAGACTAGGTAATGAGTTATTTATTTTATTTTATTTTTCAAAAGCAGCTTCTAGTGTAATTTGTCAATTCAATGTTTTTTGCTTTCAGTTCCATTCATCTCTCCCTTCGTGTTCAGAATTTCCATTAAATATTTAGTTGTGTGTTTTTTTTTTGCTTATTTTCTAGCTTTTATTTGTATAAAGATGGCATAGACTTAATTTCTTCTTCTGGATTTGTATTTTAAGCATCCTTAGCTCCAGAATATTTCTTCTCTGTTAATGTTTTCTTGTGTTGGTTCATTTATCAGCTTTTCCTCTCCCACTCTAGGAATGCAGATCAGGCTCTGTTTGAGTCTGACTCGATTTCCTCAGTTCCTTCTCCTGATTTCCTCTTCGTAGGTCAGTGTTCCAAGCACTGGCAGACTTCCATGACCTCAATCAGAACTCTGTGAGTGGCTGTCAGACTGTTCCTGAGCAAGGCACTGTGTAGTCTTCTGTCCCCTTCAGGGCTTCCTTGATCAGAATGTTGGGTGCTCTCTGTTCTCTTGGGGCTCATTGTCACTGATTCTGAAAGATTTGTGGAGAGCATAGGAGGTATAGAGAGGTGAGAAGGGCCAATCCTGTGTCCCTCTGTATGTATGTATGTATGTGTGCTGGCCTGTTGAACATTTTTTAATCAGTTCCTAGGATTAAGGACTTTAAGATTTTCAGCTGACATATAGTTCATTCTCAGAAAGAAGTGGGAATAAATTACCATCAACCTCCTTGTGACTTCCTAAACCAGGTCACTCCCCCAGGTTATCACTCCTAGGGAGTGTTTTCCCATATTCTATTGTAACCTTCTTGAGGTCAGGGACTGTCTAGCTTTTGCTTGGCATAAATACTAAATAAAATATGTTTCATTCATTCATTTGGTTTTATTGAAAAGCAAGTTCATCTTGGCAATTTAAGGTTGCTTATCATCTGACTCCAATCTACCTTTTCCTATTTCTTTCACACTTATTTAACTATCTATCCCCTCATACTCTCTATTCTTCCTAAGTCCTCCATGATTGTCAGGGGCACCACCCTCTTCCTAGTCAGCCAAGCTCCCAAACTCAAACCCAACCTCAACTCCTATCTCTCTCACCCTACCCACGTGGCCAATCGGTTGTCAAGTCCAGTGTTGACTTTGACCTTTGTCAAGTATTCTCTCCTCAGACACTGATGCCACCATGGTGCAGCTCCTCATTGCCTCCCTCCTGGACTTTGGAAATAGATTTTTTGATTGATCTCTGTGTTTCAGGTCTTTCCACATTCCAGTGCATTCTGAACTCAGTGGTCAAATTCAGTTTGCTAGAGCACAGCTCTGATCATATCATTGGCCCTGCCCAAGTCTTCCCACCCCACAGTGGCTCCTGATTGCCTCCAAGATCAAATCAAAAATCCCTTGGCTTTTAAAACTCATTCTATCCTGGCACCTTCCTACCTTTCCAGGCTTTTTTCCAGTTTCCTCCGGTACAGTGACATGAGATCCGTGCTATTCCTCCAACAAGATGCTCCATCTCCTGACTCCTCTATACCTGGAAATCTCTCCTTCCTCATACCTGCCCCTCAGCTTCCCTGGCTTCCTTCAAGTCAGACCTAAAGATCCTTCCTTCTGCAGGCAGTGTTTCCCAGGCTCCGCTACTGCTACTTCCTTCCTTTGGAGATTCCTTTTATTTTATCCTGTAGATATCTTATTTATACATAGTTGTTTGTGTGTTGTCTCTCCCATAAAACTCCTTTGAGAGAAAGGACCATAGTATTGTCTTTCTTTAGATCTCTGGCACTTAGCATAGTGACCAGTACACACTAGTGCTGAAAGCTTGTTGACTGAGCTGACTTTAATGCCTGACTTTAGACAGAGGATAGAGTGGTGAAACTGGAGGCAGGAAGTACTGAGTTCAAATCCAACCTTAGGCACTTACTAGCTGTGTGATCACTTAATCTCTGTCAGCCTCAGTTTTTTCCATTTGTAAAAGAGAGTATTATTACCTACTTGACAATGTCGTTGTGTGTTAGGTAAGATGATATATGTAAAGTACCTGGCTAATCTTAAAGTGCTGTTATTATTATTGAGCAAAAAGAGAGGGCTGGATCTGAGATTTTGGCATATTCTAAAGGCAGATGGATCTGAAGATCGAAAGCTTTGAGTTTGAGTGGATCACACTGGGCACGTCCCACTTTTCCTTCTCCCTTCTCCTTGCCCTCCCCTCACCCATCATCTCTCCCACTGACATCCTCTTCTCCATTTCCCGTCTTCCACCCTGGTTCCAGCTGTGATCGTATCTTGCCTCGGTTATCTTAGCAGGCACCCAGCAGCACTGCTTGCCTTCTCTTCCCTTGGCCATGCCATCCTTCACACAGCTGCTGGAGTCTCTGATCTGACCGAGTACCTGGCCTGTTCAAACGTCTTCAGTAACCCCTCATTACCTACTGACCTTGGCTCATTGCTCATTGAAAAGCAGCATGGTGTTGTGAGGAGAGGGCTGGCTATAGACTCAGGAAGATCCCAGTTCGAATCTCCTCTCTGACAAATACAGTTGTACGACCACAGATAGTCACTTAATTTCTCCGTTCCCCCAGGCTGTTCCCTAAGTATATTCATTATAGAATTGCTAGTTAATATCACTGGAAGGAGGTTCCATACAGATGTAAGTATAGGCCTGGGCCAAAAGATTATTGTGAATATCATACCTTTATTTTGACAAATGGTTATCAAAAGATCATTACCATTTTAGCCTGAATGAGGATCTTTGAAACGTACATCATATTTTTCTATTATCATAGACAGGAACCAATTCACTAGTTTTCTAATAGGTCTTTGAAAAAGGTGACTTGGAATACTTCAATTGGGTTGATTTAGCCTTTGTGCCATTTTTCTGGATTATTCGTGGAAGTAGTTAGCTTGGTTTGTTGTTCAAAGTCAGTGATCAAACTCTAGACAGGTCCTACTGAAAAATATTTCTAAGATATCTAGAAAATAAATACAAGGTAATTTTTGGGGAGCACAATGGGGATCAAATAACTATCATTTATTAAGTGTCTACTGTGTGTTATGAACTGTGCTAAGTGGCACAGTGGATACAGTGCTGGGCCTGGAATCAGGAAGACTCTTCCTGAATTCAAATCCAGTATCAGACCCTTACTAGCTCTGTGACCCTGGGCAAATTGCTTAACCCTGTTTGCCTCAGTTTTCTCATCTGTCAAAAGAGCTGGAGAAGGAAATGGCAAACCACTCCAGTATCTTTGCCAAGACTCTCTCCCCCCCAAAAAAAGTAGTCACGGAGAGTTGGACATAAATGAAAATGACAAAAAGAGATATAAATATCCCTCCTCTTGGAGCAGACACAGGGTGAGTTGAAGATGAAGGGAAGATATCTAAAAGAAATAAAATGAAATTAAGGGATGAGAGAGCAACATACTGAGAGAGGGAGATAGGGAGAGATAGAATGGGGTGGATTATCTCCCATAAAGGTGGCAAGAGGAAGCAGTTCTATGGGAGGAGGGGAGAGGGCAGGTGAGGGGGGAATGAGTGAACCTTGCACTCATCAGATTTGGCCTGAGGGGGAATACCATACATACTCAGTTGGATATCTTACCCCACAGGAAAGAAGAGGGAGGAAGATAAAAAAAAATAAAAGGGGGGGGGATGATGGAGGGGAGGGCAGATGGGGGTGGAGGTAATCAAAACAAACACTTTGGAAAGGGGACAGGGTCAAGGGAGAAAATTCAATAAAGCGGGATGGGTTGGGAAGGAGCAAAATGTAGTTAGCCTTTCACAGCATGAGTATTGTGGAAGGGTTATACATAATGATACATGTGTGGCCTAGGTTGAATTGCTCGACTTCTTAGGGAGGGTGGGTGGGAAGGGAAGAGCAGAGAGAATTTGGAACTCAAAGTTTTAAAATTAGATGTTCACAAAAAAAAAGTTTTTGCATGCAACTAAAAAATAAGATACACAGGCAATGGGGCGTAGAAATTTATCTTGCCCTACAAGAAAGGAAGGGAAAAGGGGATGAGAGGGGAGGGGAGTGATAGAGGGGAGGGCTGACTGGGGAACAGGGCAACCAGAATATATGCCATCTTGGAGTGGGGGGGAGGATAGAAATGGGGAGAAAATTTGTAATTCAAACTGTTGTGAAAATCAATGCTGAAAACCAAATATGTTAAATTAAATAAATAAATTTAAATTAAAAAAATATCCCTCCTCTCAAGGAGATCAGGAAAATCCTCTTAATAAATACAGTCTTTGAGTTCTGAGATAATCACAATAAGACAGCTCTATTTTTTACCTTTATTAGAGCCATGGAACAAATTTCTTCTTTCAATATTAGTTTGGTTCTTTTTTGGCGATAATTTTCTAGCACTGATGAAATCCAATGATCTTCACATTTCAGGCTATTTTGCTAGATTTTTCAGAAGTAAAATGACCACCTCATCAGATTAGCCAGGTTTACCAACTGGTTTGCCCAATTAGATAGCGAATTGTTGAATTTTTGAACATAAGTGATTTTAAAATTTCCACACCATTCTAGATGATTTGTATCTCACAAAAACTATTGAGTGTTCAAATAGATGAAAGTGCTAATTGCCCAGAGATATTACCTAGACAAGTTATTAGGTACTTTGTTTTGGAAACTTCTGGCTCTACTGTGACAGTTAAATTGAATATATGTCCCAAATATTTCATTTAATGGTTATAGGAATAATGTGGTGACTCTAACACTGCTTACTTACTTGGAATTTTTACATATACATATATATTATAGAAACATATCTCTCTAGTCCCCTCTCTGTGTCTCTCTCCTTCTCTCCATTCCTCCCTCTGTCCCTTCTTTCCTTCATATCTCCTTTCTTTTGGTCTCTCTGTCTCTGTCCATCTGTCTATTTCTCCTTCCCTCTCTCCCTCTTTCTTTACCTCCCCTCCTCTCTTTGTATGTGTTTACCTCCCCTCTATCTCTCTCTATATACATATATTCTTATATGCATATATTTGTATATATGCATGCATATATACATTCACATAAATATGTAGATGGATAAATGATAGACAGATGGACAGGTAGATATACTGATCGATCGATCAATTGATCAGTAGACAGACAGACAGAGGGCAGCATGTGTTTCCTGCTTTGCTTGGTAAATGATATTGGAAAGAATTAAACCCAAGGGAACATGGAGAGGTGATGTGTTCTCCCTCAGTTCAAGTATTCAAGCAAAGGCTGGATAGTCACTTAAGACCAGAGGGTTAGAACTCTAGAACTGGGAGGGTTCTCAGAGGTCATCTATTCAGTTCCCTTAGTTTATGTCAGAGGAAATTGAGGCTCAGGGAAACTAAACAACTTGGTATAGTTACTACAAATGCCAAACTTTGGTGGGGGGTTTGATGCCCAGTTCTCTGGCTGCAGAGTCAGCAGATAGCACATTGCCTGCTTTGTCAGATGAGTTATAATAAGATTTCTCTTGGGGGCTGGTTAGATGAGATGACTACAGAAGTAATTCTCAACATGGAAAAGCTGTGATTCTCTGGGTCATCTTGTAATAGGTGTCAAAATAAATGCTTTACAATATGATTACATTTTCCCACTCAGGAAAAAAAGATTTTATTTTTGTACTGAATTGTTATAACTTTATACATGAAATTTTGGACATCTTTGGCTGGCTCTCTGCACTTTAAAAGAGTTGGCTTGGTTCCTATCTTTGGTCATTACAGTTTTCTATCGCCCATTTCTTTAGTAATTATTTAAGTTTTGTGGTTGTCTTTGATTTTGGATGGCATCTATGTACTATATCTAAAGAAGCATTGATTGTAAGGGATCTTTCTGATGTTATATCATTTTCATTGGTTGACTTTGCATGACTTTGATCCTCCTTCTCTGGAGGTATAAGAACATGTGTGTTGTGCTTTCACAGATGAACTGTGTTCTTAGAGCCACCAACTCCTCATTAATGTGATGGAACTTATTTCATCTTTATGCTTATGTTGTTTTCCTTTTTTTTTTTTTCAGGATAACCATGGATCCTATAACCCACAAAATTCCAGAAAGGTAAAAATACAATTTGCCTAAAACTTGAGGTGGCCTTTCTTTTTTTAATTTGAAAAGTTGCTTCCCCTTGTTGCATACAATTTTCGCAAACATACAACAATAAGGATATTTTCCCATGAAACCCTGTGAGATGAGTCATGCGATGCTTCTTTGATCCACACTTTACATATGAGGAATGAGATAATACTAGCACCCACCTCCCCTGGTTGTTGTGGGGACTAAATGGAACAACATTTGTAAAACACTTAGTGCAGTGTCTGGCACATAGCGCTTAAAATTCTCATTTCTTTCTTTTCTTCCTTCAGTGACTTTATCATGATCCTTCAGGTCATAGGGGGATTTGAACTCAGAGTATCTGATCCAGAATCTAGAGCTGTTTTCATTGTGATCTTTTCTTTCTGAAAACAAGCTAGAAAAAGTTTCCTAAGCACCGTTAGTGAAACCACTTCTCTTGCTTGTGTTCATGGTGTGCAAAGGCATGATAAATCTACAAGCCCTGGATGGATGCTGCAGATGGGGACAATCTTCCTCACAGTGGGAGCTGTCCAAGGTCGAAGGGGTTTCGCTGGGAGGCAGTGAGCTCCCTAGGACCAGAGGTCTTTAAGCATAGGTTGGATACCCATTTGTCATGGATATTGTGCAGAACAGGGTAGTTTGGGAATTTTGTTGTTGTAGTTGTTGAATTGTTTAGTTGTGTCTGACTCTTTGTGACCCGTTTGGGGTTTTCTTGGTAAAGATACTGGAGTGGTTTGCGTTTCATTCTCCAGCTCATTTTACAGATGAGGAAACTGAGGCAAACAGCCTTAAGTGACTTGCCCAGGGTCAAACAGCCAGTAAGTATTTGAGGCTGGATTTGAACTCAGATCCCCCTGACTCTAGGTGCTCTATCCGCTGTGCTGCCCAGCTGAGCTCATTTAGGAATTACTGGCCTATTTAATAGAACAAGCTTCAGATGTTCTATTGATGATTTCTTCATAGAAAAGAGGAAGCAGGAAATATCTCAAGGAAACACAAATTTCTAACTATGTGGGGAACAATGCAGGATTTCCCATGGGGCTGAGTGGCTGAAGGTCTGGCCTCAGTGTCAGAAAGACCTTAGTTAAAGTGTCTACTTTGACATCTACCAGCCGTGTGACCTTGGGAAAGTCACAAGGACAGCTAGGTGGTGCCATAGTGCGTAGAGTCCTGAGCAAGGAGTCAGGAAGACCTGAGTTCAAATATGACCTCAGACACTTCCTAGCTGTATGACCCTGGGCAAGTCCCTTAACCTCTCTTTGCCTCGGTTTCCTTATCTGTCAAATGAGGATAATAACAGCACCTACCTCCCAGGGTTGTTGTGAAAATCAAGTGAAATAATTCTTGTAAAGCATTTTGCAAACTTTAAAGCACTAGGTAAGTGTCCATTATTGTTGCAATTATTACTGCTACTGCTCAACCCCAACGTGCTTCTAGGGAACTTAATAAGGCTGTTTAAGTTGCAGAGCTGCATTGGTAGAGGGAATTTCCTTACCTGGGAGTTCCCCATACCAATTCCCATAAGGGGTCGATAAGACCTTTCAGGTCATCTAGTCCAGAGCTGTCAAACACAAAGTCCCTAGGGCCGCATGTGGCCCGGAACATTCCAGAGTGACTAGGTCAAATATAATTGTGAAATATTTAGCAAAATTAACAAAAAATACAGTAATACATAGATAATGTCAATGTTTTTCTATGTTAAAAGAACTGATATTTTTATATTATCTTTATTTCTAAATATATCATTCCCCTTCCTCAAAATGTCATCCCTTGTAACAAACAAGGAAAAGGAATGGAAGACACCAAAATGAACCAACCTATCAACTATATATTGGGTGAGATGTACCTTGTTACGTGTCTCTATAAAGAAGGAAGATAGATTTCCTCCTTTTCTTCTTTAGACCCAAGTTTGATAATATAACTAATTTCTGGTTTCTTTTTTGGGGCAGAGGGGGAACTTGTTCTTTTTATTTGCATTTCTGTAGTCATTGTGTGCATTGTGTTCTTGGTTCTGCTCACTTCACTTTGTATCAGTTCATATGAATATTCCCATGCTTCCCTGTATCTTTCAGGTTCGTCTTTTCTTACAGTGTAGTAATATTCCATTACATTCACTGTGAATCTTTCTATTACATTAAAAAGATGTCAAAAATATATCTGAAATCTTACAAAATGTTTAGCATGTATGATTTCTGCCTAAAGTATTAGTATAGATGGAATATGTGTGATTAACGATCATATAAATAATAGCAATAACGCATAACTTTTATAACTTACATCCCAAGATGGTAATTGTAAAAACCAGTTATTTTAGTGTGTCAATGGTTATTACTCTGCTTTGCCTCTAGGCTGGATTACACTCAGCCATTTACATCTAGCCCACCCTTCCTTGTTACCTTTTAGCTCTTTTTGGTGCCTGCAGATACATTTCCTTCCCTTTCCTTCCCATCCTATTTCTTCTCATCTCAATCTATACCATCCCATCCCTTCATTTGCATTATGTAGGACTGGAAGCAGAGAGTCGTATTTTAGAAAACTGGTTTGTTCTTTTTTATTATTATTTTTAATCTTGTGTGCCAGGGACTTGCCTAGTCAAGGTTTGAATATAGATGTTTGTAAATTAGACTTGACATGTACAGATGGTTGTTCTGTTTGAAGTCTCAATTTATTCAGTAGGATCTGAACTCCTGTGTTGGCATCATTACAGCTATAAAGCACGCAATGTGAGTAGTCGGTAACAGTAGCACAAGGCATCAGATGAAGATCATATCTCAAGAATACAATCATAAAAACCATCAAAATAACTTAGAACCTTGCGTGTTTCTGAGTCTGCATAGGAATGCATGGCAGTCTCCATTGTGTGAAAAATGTTATTTTCACTATGGAGTCGGAGTAAATGCAATACATCAAACACCCAGCTTAACACTCCTCTGTATGACTATTCTTTAAAGGAAAACTGGATTTAGGGTCTGTGGGTAACATGGTAATAAACATAAAACTGGGTGGGACTTCAGAATATAACACCCTAAGGTCCAGAGGAAGGAAGGGATGAGATTTTAATGTTTAGATAATTTCGGAATTTACAATTCCAAAGATGAAGGTATGTGGTGAATCTATATCCTTAGATGAAGGTGCAAGGAGAATCTGCCTATATCTAATTATCATATGTGTGGGTTACAGCCTTAGTGTGTTAGCTAGAGTGTGTGATTCAGAAAACTAACTAGATAAAAGGCTATTAAAAAGGGGCTATAAAAAGAAAAGTGGATTAAAATTCAAATTTGTTATCCTTAAATTAATTAACATTTCACTTGCTAGAAATTTAGATATAAATCTCACATTGCGACACTGTACTTAGCATTCAGTGAGAGATACCTTACCTCTAGCAGCAGCATCATATACAGGCCATCCTGAATGTCTGTGCCTAGAAAACCCAAATGGCCATGCTCTTGTTCCTAGGTTTATGGAGAGATGCTCTGTTACTACTTTTCTTATTATGCTATTTTATTAAATGCCTCTGTTCAGGATAATCATGTATTCTAATGGCAAACACAATGATGGGGGCTCATGAATTATGTTTTTTGAGTGAATGTGAACTCACATTTTAGTTTTGATTTGGGTAGCCTTGTCTGTGGGTGGGGAGCACATCTTGGCAGTTGTTGGGCACCCCAGGATGCTACCTTCAAACACAAATTTAGTCAAGGTTAGTGTGTTGTTCAATTGTTCTTCATCATGACCCCATGTGGGGTTTTCTTGGCAAAGATACTGGGGTGGTTTGCCATTCCCTTCTGCAGCTTATTTTATAGATGAGGAAACATGCAAACATGGTTAAATGACTTGCCCAGGGTCACACAACTAGTAAGTGTCAGAGGTTGGATTTGAACTTGGGAAGATGAGTCTTCCTGATTCTAGACCTGGCACTCTATCTACTGTACCACTCAGCTGCCTCCCTGTCTGTTATCAGGACCATAATCATCACCATCACAACTGTCAGGAAGAGAAGGTAGGCAGGTTATATGGTCAGGCTGAGGGATGACTAGTGGACATCCTAAGGCCTCCACCGGTATCCTCATGATGTCAGGAGAAATCCAGGAAGGCTTCCAGCACATTGGATAGTCCTTGGGATAGAGACTTCATGGGAGAACACAGACAGTTGTGTGGGGAAGGCAGGTATGCATGGATTATAATCTGCATTGTTGGAGGTAACTCCCAAGCTGCTAAGATACAAAATCTATTTGAGTGAAATTCTTCAAAAGGTGCTTTCCATTTGCCCCTTGATTTTTCAGAACACCCAATCATCAGCCTCTTATTTTGCTAAGCCTGACTTTATTTCCAGAAAATAGGTGTCCTTTCTTCAGGTCTGCTGAAGCTTTCTGCTACCTGCCTGAAATGCAGGGAAATATTCTCTTTGTCTTCTCAATATTTATTCTTTTGGGCAAGAGTCATTGGGAGACAGTGTTGTATTCCTTTTTTATGAGGCTTTTTCCAAAGTGTTTTCATGTAGTCCTAGACTGAATGTTTGTGGTTCTGTGTTTCTAACAATACATGATTCACACTGCATACAGTATAATTGTAAACTGTGCGATCATATTCGGGAAGGAAGTCCCTACATTCTGTAACTTTGTAGGGGCTGGGAAGCATGCCTCGTACCCACCCAGGATTCTTTAAGCATCGATAACTGTCAGGTGGGTACTCTGTTTACCCACAAAGATCCCAATCTCTTAATGCCTTGAAGGCTGATCTTTGAGAGGTACTGTGGTGTCAGGGGTCATCCCCATCCAAAAGAGGAGTTTCATCACTCTGGACCCCACATCTCAAATTTGCTTTTCTCTACTGGAGATCTTATACCCACTCCACACACAGTCTGTTTCCCAGGACACTCCTAGAGTAGGGAGGAGAAACATAGAGTCTTGTGTTCTGTACCATCAATAAAGTCAACACCAAATTCAGTGAGAAAACCAAACCAAAACAAGAAAACCAACTCAGTGCCCCAGGAAACTCGCCAAGACTGTAGATTGCAAGACAGCTAGATGGCACAAGGAACAGAGCACTGGACCTAAATCTGTGTGACCTGGGGAAAGTCATACCTTCTCTCTGTCTCAGTTTCCTCAACTGTGAAATAGAGATAATAGTAACATTTACTTCACAGGGTTGTTGTGAGGATGGAACAAGATTAGATTTGTAAAGCACTTAGTATAATGCCTGTTCTTTCCTTAATCCTGTTTGGCAGAAAGAGTTTGCTCATTGGGAGCTTCCTACCCTGATGTAATCACAGGTCTGGAGCAGAAAATATAAAAAATAAAACACAATTGCAATCAGGAGGATGATGGGATTTTCCATCCTCAGGGAGCGCCACTCCTCATTTTGTAGAGAAGGAAACCAAGGCCTGATGTCCCACCAGGAGTCCTCAGGCTTTGGTTTCTTCATCTATGAAATCATGGCTTGCATGGACTCCTGAACTCTAAGACCCCTCCCAAGGCCAAGTCCTTTAGTATGATTTGAATCCAGGTCCCCAGTCTCTGTCTTTCATAGTGCAGTGAAGCTCTAATGCAAATCAGCTTAATGAAAAGCTTAATGAAGAGGCACTAATTAAGCACCTGTTTCACGGAAAGCCCAAGCCAAAGACAAAAACAAAACCATGTTCACCCTCAAGGACCTTATGATCTCCAGTGAAAGGAAGGGATAAGACATGTCCGCAGCTAAATATAAAACAAAATGATGAGACTCGGGAAGGTGAAAAGGGAGATAAGCCCAAACACACTAAGGTCTTAGGAGCCACCGACAAGAGGTCTTAGTGCCTTCTCAGCTTGGGCTCGAGGATGCTACCTGCCTATTCATAGACATTTTCAAAGGCTTCTTGGCCTAATATTTGTTCAGGCCCTAGAGCGCCATTTAATGCCTAAATGATTTGTCTGGCACACGGATTCAGAAGCAAGGGGGGCTCCATGGAGGAGGCAACACTTGGCTGGATCTTGAAAGTTGATAGGATGTTCCTGCCTGGCTGACCTGTCTTCAGCTGTCCTCCATTAGCACCCCATCACTCTCGCACCCTCCCTAATGCTGGTACTTTCTCTCTATTGATTACCTCCAATGCATCCTGTCTGTAGCTTGTTTGTGAATAGTGGTTTACATTCTGTCTCTCCCATTAGATTGTGAGCTCTTGAGAGCAGGGATGATTTTTTTGCCTTTCTCTGTATTCCCAGCCCTTAGCAGGTGTGCTATAGGAGGTGCTTAATTAAACGCTCATTGACTCAACTTGGCATTGTCTTATAGAAAAAGATATGTATCGTCTTTTGTGTTGAAGGTTTTATTGTCCATGTGTGCAACATATAAAATATATTACACAATGGAAAATCCTCCAGTCCTCCAACATACAGAATATATTGCACAATGGAAGATCCCTCCAATCCATTCCAGCATACTGTCTGTCTCTGGCTGCAGCTATGTCTGAAGCTCAGTTCCTCGGTCACAGATTCCCTGGCATAGTTTCTCAAAGCAAAGCCCCCTTTGTTCTCATTTTTGCCGATCATGTGGGTCCATCTGCTCTAGCATCACACAGCCGATCCTTAACTCTTGAAGTCATACCTCAGTGTGTTCTAAAATGCTGCTTGGAGTCTGCCCCACTTGAATTCATCCTGTGCCAGGTGGTGAGCTAGGCTGTCTTCATCCATCATCTGCCCATGTCCTCCCCCACTGGTGTTGGGGGGCAGGGAGAAGCAGGTTTTTGCTGATTGGCTGGTTGCCTTCTAGCCCTTGATAATGGGTGATTCAGGCTCAACAGTGAACATGATGTTGGCAATGAGGATGAAGCACCTTAAGCCAACAGCGTGATGTGGATCCAAGGCCTGGACTCGTGGGAGATTATAACATATAACCAAAGTCACTCTTTACAGATGGCCCCCATTTTTGGCCACTCCGTACATTTAACACTGCAGTTAAGAGTAGGGATAGTGACTGAAGGAAGGTCACTTCTCAAAAACCTTAAACACTGATGCTACTAAAAAGAAAAACATGTCTGGCTTATAAAGCCCCTCACTACCTGCCTTTCACTGGCCTTTGCGACCGTATGTTCCACTCCTTCAGATGCTCTGTGGTCCAGCATAACTGGATGTCTTGCTATTCCTCACCCATGACATTCAATCTCCTATTGCTGTATTTTCACACAAGCTGTCTTGTGCCTGGGATGCTTACTTTCCTCAACTCTCCTTTCTTAGAATCTCAACTTCCGATCAAAGCTGAGGGCCAATGCTGCCTTCTACACGAGGGCTTTCCAGATTCCACCTTGCCCACTCATGTGCCATGTACAGCTGCTGGTATTTTTCTCCCTCCCATAAAAAAATCACCTTGAATTTTCTTTGTATATAGTCTGTATGTATTTCTATGTACATGTTACTTACTTCAAAACATATAATCTAATTGATTTCAGGGACTATTTCATTTTTTAAAATTAATTTTCAATTTGTGGAATAAAGCAAGGATTTTCATAACATATAATAAAAAGGTGATTGCACATAAAACTGTAAATCTCTTATGTACAACTGGCTATTCCTTTTAAATATATAATAGAGTTATCATATAAATTTCTTTTTTTTCCCTTTTTTTCCCTTTAAAGTCTCAGTTGCTGGCAAGCAGTAAGTACTTAATAAATGTTTGTTAATTGGTTGAATGAGGAAGTCATTACACCTACCCCAGATGCTAGAGTGAGCCCCCCCAAAAAAGTAACTGTACAGGATTAGCTCATAGGCTCCTGATAGCTTCATAGTTACACATTTACTCTTAGCTTGTACTTAAATGCTTGTCAAATGACTGCTTAGGACTATAATACCTGCTCATTGAACAATGAACCCAATGCACCTCTTTTTTATTTTCTATTTTTGGGTCCTTTTGTACAACAACAAGCTTGGAAGAATGAATGGTCTGGTTAGATATCGACAGCTGTAATTAGCAGAAGAAATAACATAAGCTCCTAGATTTAGAGCTGGAAGCAGCCTCAGAAATCATCTCCGACCCCCTTCCTTTTGGACATGAAACTGAGGCCAGGGAGGTGAAATGACTTTCACAAGATTAGGATGATAAATATAGGGCTGTAAGGGACTTCAGAATCCACCTAATCCCACATCTTGGTTTTACAGATCAGGAAATTGAGACCCACGATCACCCAGGTAGTAACAGTCAAAGGCAGGATTTGAATTATAAAGCCCCTGCTCTGGATGCATGTCTAGACTGGGCCACATATTTGCTGTATGGCCTTGGGCAAGTCACCTGTCTTCAGGTCTCAGTTTTCCTCACTGTAAAAATAAGGAGTTTGGATCAGATAATCTCTTAAATTCCCCATTTGCCCTCCGTCTCAAGGTGTGTTCCATTTTGGCCGTCCTTCATCTTGTAATGAATGCTGCTCTGCCTCGGAGATGTCATGGCAGCCCTTTCCCCAGGTTTACGTAACCTGAAGCACGCACACAGCATCCTTGGCCTCTGCTTTGGAAGGCAGCTCTGGCATGAGAATCGTTTGGAGGGGAGTGCTGCTGGGGAGGGCGGTTGCTATGCAACAGTGAGGGCAGCTTACACGCTTTGTTAGGAGCCAGATAGCAAAACACAGAAGGTTTGATTTCCTCTTTGAAAATGCATGTCCTTCCCTCCCTGGTTTCCTGTATTCTCCCCTTTCCTTCTTGGAGGAAATTTTGGCTTGGAGGAGTCCCTCTTTAAGGAAACCTGACTTCCTTTGTGGAAGATGTGAAGGACTCCATTTTCCCTTCAAAAAGGGAACCACCCCACCTCTGATGGTGGCAGCATCTGCCTCAAAGCAGACGTGATCATTCATCCTGGAAAGCAAGATATAGAAAAATACTCCACTCTTAACTGCCTTGTCGGGAAAATGACTGGAACCCGAATCTTCTTACTGCTTTCCTTGGCTTTCTTTTATTTTGTGACCCCTTTGACATAAATCACTTCTTTAACACAGCGGTGCCTCAGGCAGTCCACCCACGAAAGACATCTCTATCCTGTTCACTTTGACCTTGAAGCCTCGGCTTCCTCTATTATTTCTGCGGAAAATCTATTCGTGCATCCATTTTTTTGACCTGTGCTGCTGTTTATTGAATACTAATGGTAGCGTTTGTTTGAAACATAAAGTGCCTCTCACTCCTGGAGCCTAGTGAACAGGATATAAATTTGTCATTGGCTTTTGATGCATTTCTGTGGGCTTAGTGTGGCGTGTGATTCTTTGTTCTTCCAAAGAGTTGCTTTTAGCCCTCTGCTGAGACTCTGAACTTCAGATATCAAACTGTACAATCCAAAATTTTTGTTTATTTCCAAAGTCCTATATCCAGTGTGTCTAGTGGACAGAACACTCAATTTGGAGTCAGAAGATCCAGGTTCAAACTCTCCTTATGTTACTTATTACTTGTGTAACCTTGGCCAAGTCACATGCCCTCTTTAGGTCTCAGTTTCTTTAACCGTAAATGGAAAAATGGGACTACATAATCTCTAAAGATGTTCTAAGCTCTCCATCTATGATCCTCTGGTATCATTTAGTGTAGACCTAGACAGAGACCTTTGAGATCATCATATCCAGTTCCTTTATTTTATAGATGAGAAATCCAGATGGCTAAGAGGCTCATTTAAGGTCACAAAATTACAAATTATTGGAGACACAATTTAAACCTTTAATTGTCACTCCAAAGTCTAGAATCAATCAACAAACATGTTCATTGTGTCAAACCCCGTGCTAAGTGCTTGGGTTGTTTTGTTTAATGGCTACTTGTGATTTTGTTGAAATTCCCTCTATCAATGTAGGTTGGAAACTACCCTGCATCTTACATTCTGTGATGAGTTAACTTTGCCCTGAGTGAAAAAGTCAATATGTGTCTGAGACTGGACATGCACCCAGCTCCTTCTGACTCAAAGGCTAGTTCTATATCTGTCAGTCAGCCAGTCCGTAAGCATTTATTAAGCACCTGTTCTATGCCAGACCCCATGCCATTCAGGGACACAAAGAATGGCAAAAGACTGTCCCTGCCCTTAAGGAGCTCATGATCTAATAAGGGAGATAATATGCAAACCAATGTATCTGGGATAAATTGGAAATATCTTCTATATTGTGGTTCCTCTTAGGCGCTAGGGATCTTGGGGTCATAGTTGGGAGTCACTTTAGATGTCATTAATTCCATCCTCCTCATTTTACAGGTGAGGAAACTGAGACAGAGAGTAATTTAGTGTTTTTTTCCAGGCTCACACAACAACTATTGGAGACAAGATTTGAACCCAGGTCTTCCTGACTCTAAAGACAAAAATGTCTCTGGGCACTTTTATTATGCCAGCTTTTTCTAAACGTCTATGGATATTTGCCCTGGTGTTCTAAACAGCCTTGTAAATCTGTGTTAAAATATACCTAGGTATTGCATGCCCAGGTGATGGCAAATTTCTCCATGTAGACTCAAAACTACTGCCCCTTTTCTGATTATGTTCTGAAAGTTTGAAAGGATAGTGTGTGAGAATGCTCTCTCTCCTCTCCCTCTCTCTCCTCTCTCTTTCTGTCTCTCTCTTTGTCTCTCTTTCTCCCCCCCTCCTTCTCTCTCTCTTTCCTCTCTCTCTCTCTCTCTCTCTCTCTCTCTCTCTCTCTCTCTCTCTCCTCTCTCTGTGTATATATATGTATATATATATTTGTACACACACACACACACACACATATCCTCTCCTTTGAAACTATGGAGTGGAATAGAATCAAGAATTGAAAAGAGTTTTCAGAAAGGAACATGTATGGTGACCTCATAGACATAGGCTTTCTGTGCTGGGAGAGTTGATGAAATGACTTGGTAGCTTTTTTTTTAAGCTGTAGACATTCTAGGGATTGTCACCTGACTGCATAATCTGTTAAGCTTGAGAAAAAGATGGGAAGCTACAGTTCCCCCCTCTGTGCCCCTCCCACCTAGTCTGGGATGGTGCGAATTACCCTAGATTCTTGAAGCTGCCGGGGGCTTGCCACATCATCTAGTGAAAGGATCCCAGACATCTAGCTAGAAGGGGACTTACATACCACCTAGGTCACTCTCTTCATTTTTCAGATAAAGGAATCGAAGCCTAGAGAGGATGAATCAATTGCCAAGGGTCACTCAGCGGTACTGCGCTTCAATCCTAAAACATGAGCTTGCCAGAATGCCAGTATCTTACTTGAATATCAACATAGTCCTCAGATTTTTGCACCCCTGAAATTTCTCTTGATGCATCCCTGGATGTCTCCCATCAGCTAGGATGGTCTTTGTATGTAGGACAGGTGAGTATCCGTCCAGTAGCTGGGTCACAGCCATGAAGTCATCCTCTATTCTTCCTTCTTCTCCCTCCATATTGGACCAGTTGCTGAGTTTTATTCGTTCTACTGCCACATCTTTCATATCTATCACATTCTAGTCATGTGCTCCCATGGTAGATTGGACCCTCATCACCTCTTACCTAGACTATTAACTGTCTTGTATTTATTTGTATTTGTTATATATGTACGTATATAGGTGTATATGTGTGTATATGTATATCTCTATGTATGCATACACATACATATGTGTGTGTGTGTGTGTGATGGAAATTGAGCCTATGTCTGTTACTGCTTCCTACATCTCAGAGTTAAAACTTTTGCATATTTCAGATTAAAAGTATTAGTATTATATTTTATTTTTGCTGATACCTTGTGTTATGTATGGTGTGCAAGAATTTCTTTTTTAAAATTTTAGTAGAAAAACATAACTTTATGAAAGTGATGGACAAAAATAAATCCAAGACCTTATGTTTGCAAGCAGCCAGGGAAGCCCTTGCCACATACCTGCTGGGCAGCCAGCAGTGGAGAGAATTCCTGGCATCAAGAGGGGATCTGGACAGAGGCCTCACTGAACCAGCCCAGGTCAGCCTCTTGTCTAAGACTCTAAGCTCTTTGTTTAAGAAGGAGCCAGTGGTTCAGTGCCCTGGGTTACACGTCACCTAAGGTCAAATGAGGGGATTGCTTTTGCTGGATTCAAGGCATAGTCACCACCGAGGTCTAAAAGTAAGAAACTCTTTTTCAACATCCTTTCTGTGTAAACACTTCCCTGAATTTCTTTCTCCTATAGACTGAATTCTCAGGTCCTAATGTTTAGTGGGGGAAATCCCCACAGCGGATGCACCAGTTCAGAAACTAAATATTACTTTCAGTTCCATAAATTTTACCACCTTATCACTGTGACACATGTGACTCATAAAATCTTAAATGGAGATTTTGTAAAATGGGGTGACAAAGGAATGCAGATTGCTGAGCTGATGTATACCTGTTATCTAAATAGGAAATGTTCCCTTTTTAAAGAAGGTATTTAATCCTGAACTTAACAAATGCCACATACAAACATTTCTATATACATCGTAGAATAGAAAGAAGGGATTGCTCATAAAACTGTGAATCTATCTCTATTATATACAGCTTACTTTTCTTTTTAAAGTATATTGTGAATTCAACAAGGAACTTTCAAAGCTATCCTGTTGTTCTGTGATTCCTTCTGATCTTCCTTTTTTTTTGTTCCCTTATGATTTTTTAAAATTCTGTCCCTACTCTCCCCTTTCCTCTCATGCCACCTTCCAGCCCCCAAATAAAATTAAAATAAGAACAAAAACCCTTGTAATAAATAAGCATAATCAAGTAAGACAAGGTTCCACATTGGCCAGGCCTTAAGTGAATGTTTCATTGTGTATCTTGACCTATGGCCTCACTTTCAAGGAAGTACATAGCTTACTTCACCAGCAGCCCTCTGAGATCATGCAGTATCATTACATTCATCAGAGTTCTTAAGTCTTTCAGAGTTTGTTTTTACATTGTTTTTCGTTATACAAATTGTTTTCCTGTCTCTGTTCACTTCACTCCAAATCAGTTCATAAAAGTCTTCCCAAGTTCTCTGAACCTATGCTTTTGGTCATTTCTCATGGCACAATAACATTCCATTACATATAGGAGCCATGATTTATCCAGTCATCACCCAAGTGAAGGGCACTCCCTTAGTTTCTAGTCCATTGTCCATACTGAGCTGCCATAAATGTTTTTGTATATATGGGTCCTTTTCTTCTCTACTTTATTTCTAATTATGGTAATGGTATCACTAGTTACACATAGGAAGTAAGAGTTTCTAAATTCCTCACTGAAGTGGGAATATTCATTCATATTGCATTGGTGCAAAGGTCAGCACTTCCTTTGTAGCTAGAAGACCTTAGGAATACTACTTGAGAGAAACTGACATATTTTAGCCAAGATCTTAAGAGCAGCATAAATGTACCCTTTGTCAAACTATATGTTGTTGTTTAGTTGTTTCAGTCATGTCCTACACATAATGACCCCATTTGGGGTTTTCTTGGCAGAGATACTGGAATGGTTTGCCATTTCCTTCTTCACCTCATTTTACAGGTGAGGAACTGAAGCAAACAAGGTTAGTGACTTACCCAGGGTCATGCATCTACTAAGTGTCTGAGGTCAGATTTCATCTCAGGAAGATGAGTCTTTCTGACTCCAGGTCCATCTCTCTATCCACTGCAGTGCCACCTAGTGGCCTAATTATATAGGAGAATGAATTTCAAAACTGAAGGCTTGGTGCCTTCATGGATTGCCATGTGTAAGAAATGATGACAGTTTGGTTCAGCCAGAGAGTATGGGAAGGGGAGTCATGTAATTTCAATAAGTAGAGAAGGGAACAAAGGACATTTTAGGCATGGGACACAGCCTGAGAAAATGCCAGAAGGTGGGACATAGTGTGTCAGGATTGGGGAGCAGCCGCTAGTCCATTTTGCCTGGATTGCAGAGTGTGTGAATGGCTGCAGTGTGAAAGAATGTGGGAAGTGTAGGCTGGTGCCACATTGTAGATGGCCTTAAATTTTTAATGTCCAGAGTGAGATAATAATTTCTATGCTTTTTTCACCTGTTAGAAATTTTCTTTGAGATTTCTTGAGGCAGTCAGGCAGTGCAGTGGATAGAGCACTGGACTTGTACACAGGATAAATTGAGTTGGAATCCTGCCTCGGATACTCACTGTGTGACCTTGAGAAAGTCACAGCCTCTCTCATCCCCATTTTTCTCATCTGCAAAATGGGGATAATAATGGAATTCATCTCAGGGATGTTGTAAGGATCACATATGGTAAGTGAAACACATCATATCCATGAAAATGGTCCAGCACAGCCATTGGGAGTTTTGAGTGATCTCTGTGACCATCTGGTCCACATCTGGTCCAACCATGCATGGAAGGAATTCCCTCTCTAACACATGGAGCACGGGCTTGTCCAGCCTCTGCTCATGAATCCGTGGAGGAAGAACCAACCACCATTGACAGCCACTCATTCTTTTGGGAAGCAAGTCTAATTGGTAGCAAGTGTTTCCTGACATCAAGCCTAAATGGACCCCTTTGCATCTTCTACCCATTGCTCTTTGCAAATCCAACAAATCTTCTACATGAAAGCTATTCCAATACTCGAACACATCTATCCTGCTCTCGCTGAGTTCTCTTCTGTAGATTAACCCTGCCTAGCTCCTTCAGTGGATCCTCCTAGGACATGGACTCATGACCCAAGCATCCTAGTTGCCCTCTTCTGGCCACTCTCTAGCTTATCATCATTCTTCTTAAACCATGGTGCTCAGAACTGAACCTAGGACATCAGATAAGGAATGACGAGGGCAGAAGACAGTGGGTAGAGTGGAACTTGGGCCTCACTTTTCCCAGAAGCCATGCCAGCTTTAGTGCAGCCCAAAGGCTTTATTTTTTTTGGCTGATACATTATATGACTGACTTATGTCAAGCTTGTAGTTCACTAAAGCCCCAAGATCTTTTTCAGAACAACTCATATCTAACCACATGTCCCGAATCTTATATGTGTAAGCTGATTTTTTTGTACCCAAGGGCAAGACTTTACATTTGTGCCTATTGAATTTGATCTTATTAGATTCTGCCCAGTGCTCCAGTCTGTCCAGAGCCTTTTGGATGCTGACTCCACCTTCCACTGCATTAGCTGTGCCCCCCCAACTTGGTGTCACCCACAATTGTGTTGAGCACATCATCTATGACTTTATCAACGTCATTGATCTAAGTGCTAACTCTTAAAAGTTATTATAATGATGATGCACCCAGCTGTCCACCAGCTGCCCACTGGCACACTTGTCGTGAGTGAGTAACAGTTTATTCTAGTAAGTAAACTCACCAAGAAGGCTTATATCATTACACTGATTTACTCTCTCCAACAAGGGTGGAACTGGGTAATTTTAGTACGTAAATAATGGCAGCTCACGTTGAGAGGGCCTCTTGTGGTTCACAAAGCTGCACTGTCACTGGGCAGGGAATCTTTGGTCTAAGCCAATGCTTCAGCTGCATTTCAGGCATTTAGGTTCTGCAGTTCATGACTGATTCCCATAGGATGGCACTGATTAGAAGTGGTTCAGTAGCAACCTTGCACTTCCAGGATCTGGAAATAACTTGCAGTTAATTTTCATGGGAGATTAAAGAGATAAATCTATGTGTGTGTATGGACGTATATATGAATGCAAGTATATATTCTATATAAACATACACACATGTATAATATATAAATATATAGAAAATATATATTATATTTATATGTAAAATAATATATAAAGATATATAAAATATATCACTTTCCTTAAGTATCCATGGAAATTTATATAGTTATATATGTATGTCAATATCTGTTTATGTACATGTGTACATAGACACACACACACATACATATATATATATACAAATCTACTGGAAGAATACATATATAGGTATATAAATATTTACATGTATACACATATGCTCAACATGTATACGCATAAAAGTATGTACATAATACATATATTAATTATATGTGTGTGTGTATATATACATCACTCTGTGTCTTTTTCTGTCTCTATCTTCTCTGTCTCTCTGTCTCTCTCTGACTCTCTCTCTTTCTGTGTCTCTGTCTATGATGTCCCAAAAGTCTTTGTACAGCTTTAAGCTGTTAAAGCTTAAATCTTCATTAAGACTTTGGGGCCACCCTGGACATAATGGGCATGATTGGATGGTACCCTGTTTTCCCAAGTTCATTCCGCTCTCCTCTAAGCACTCTCCGAGTATGCTTCAGCCAACCAGGACAACGCTAGGTCCCTCAAACATGGCCCAAGAATTCCCCGATCCTTGCTTTTCCTGATCCCATTCCCTAAAGCATCCTCTCCCTCCTCTCTTCAGTTGTGGAATTCTTCCTTCTTTAGAACCAAAATCAGATGCTGCCTCCTCCATGATGCAACTTGATTCCTCCCTCCCAGCAGAGAATGTCCTTTCCCCCTCAGGAGCTCACACACAGCACTTTGTTTACAACATGATAAGGATCTTCTAGATTATTATTCATTGCTATCTGCAAATGTTTCAGACCTGTAAGCTCCAAGAGGAGTCAGAGTGCCTTTCTCTTCACTAAACTTTGCTTTTCCCCTAATACTTAATAAACGTAGGTTGAATTGAGTTATATGTTCTTTCAGTCATTTCAGTCATGTAAGACTCTCCATGACCTCATATGGGGTTTTCTTGGCAGAGATTCTGGAATGGTTTGCCATTTTCTTCTCCAGATCATTTTCCAGATGAGGAAACTGAGGCAAACAGGGTTAAGTGACTTGTCCAGGGTCACACAGCCAATAAATGTCTGAGGCCAGATTTGAACTCAGTCTTCCTGACTCTAGGTCTAGCGCTCTATCCATTGCAGCACCACCTCAAATCTCTTCCCTCTTTCATCTATCTGCCACATAACTGTACAAGAAATTTTCCTAAAGTCCAGATCTAAGCATGTTTCTCCTTTACTCAAGAAACTCCAATGTCTCCTTTGTACCGTTAGCATCAAACACACATTTCTTTTCTGGCAGTTAAAATCTTTAACAAATTGGCTCCCATTGACTTTCCCATCACCTTATGTGTTATTTCCTTTCACATGCTCTTTGTTCTGGCCAATCTGACATTGTGTCTGTTCCTTACAGTAATCCTCCATCTTATGTCTCCATCTCTTCCCATTGCCTAAGATGCACTTCTCCCTCATCCTTGTCCTAGAATCCCTAATTTCCTTTAAAATTCAGCTCAAATACCACTTCCTGCCTTTCCTGATTCCCCAACTGTTAGTGGATCCCATCTCCTCCCCAACTCCCCACCCCAGCCTCCATTATGTTGTATTCACTTTGTATGTTCATACTCTGTGCACATGTTGTCTCCCTCTGTCCAATGTAAACTAGTGGAGGGCAAAGATTGTTTACTTTTTGCCTTGGTATGTTCAAGCCCCAGAACCATGTGCACATGTACATGCCACATGAACATGCACATATAAGTGCCTACACACTTAGGTGTGAAGTAGGTACTTAACAATGTTTGTTGGTGAAGTGGTGGTATTTGGTTGGCAGGGAATACTATTGTTCTATAAGAAATGACAAGCAGGATGATTTCAGAAAAATCTGGAAAGGCCTACATGAAGTGATGCGAAGTGAAGTGAGCAGGACCAGAACAGTATACACAGTAAATTTCAATATTGTATGATGATCAGCTGTGAATGACTTAGCTATTCTCAGCAATACAAAGATCCAAGACAAACCCAAAGGACTGATGATGAAAAACGCTATCCGCCTCCAGACAAAGAATTGATGATACAAACTGAAGCATACTGTTTTTCACTTTCTTTTTCTTGTTGTGTAAGTTTTCTTGTACAAAATGACTATGACTAATATGGAAATGTTTTACATGATTGCACTTGTGTAACCTATATCAGATTGCTTACTGTCTCAGGGAGGGATAGAATTTGGGACTCAAAACAAAAAAAAATGAATGTTAAAATAGTTTTTACATGTAATTGGGGAGAAAATAAAATGTTTAAAAATTTTAAAAATGTTTGTTGATGATTGCTTGAGGATATCATCTGTCATGCTGCTGTAGAGAACATTCCTACCTTGGGTGGAAGTTTGGATAGGAATGCCCTTGATGACATCCACGGTCAAAAGCCTGAAGGCTTTGTCTAATAGGGAGCTTGTTACTTCAGAGGTATAGCCTTCCATTTTTGGCCAGCTGAAATTTAGAGGTGTGGAAATGTGTCTTCTATATGTGTGCTCTGTGGAAGCTGTGATTTCATTGGCATGGACAGTTCCTTGTGAAGAAACTCCCTCTACCCGTCCAGATTGGCAGCCACTCTTAGTTGCCTGGGAAATGGAGAGGTTGGCTGATTTGCTTGGGGTCACACAGCCAGTATCTGTCAGATGTGGGACTTGAACTCAGTCCATACTGACTCCCAGGTCAGTTTTCTACCTACTGTGCCATATTGTTTTCTTTTTGATTTTTGCCAACTGTTCTTAGTCAAGACCCCTGGAGCCAAGGGGGAATAAATCTAACCCATATTCTTTCCTGTGATAGCTCATAATGGCATGTCCTCCCTAAATCTTCTGTCCTCTGAGCTAAACATCCCCAGTTTCTTTAACCAGTCCTCCCAAGGGAAGGAGACAAGGTCTACAGAAGAAAGAGGTAATATCATGCACTTGAAATCTGAAAGAACACCTGAGTTTGAATCTTGCCTCAGATGCTTATTTGTGACCCTGAGAAAGTCACTTAATCACTATGTGCCTCATTTTCCTCACCTGTAAAATAAGGTGGTTAGACATGATGGACTCTAAAGTCCCTTCTGGCTCTAAAGCTGGGATCCTTTCACTTTTCCATGTAAACTCATTAAGCTTTTAAATCATTTTGGATGCAAATAGGAAGAATAGGAATAGCTTCCCACTCTAGCAACCTACATGCAATTAGATATAAATCTGGTTTCATAGCCCCTTGCTCTCCTCATGGCCTTTTTTGAACATGGCACATGTGATGCTCAGACCCAAACACAACAGCCAAGAATAAATGTTAATCTGATGGGGGAGGGTGTTGCAGAGGGAAGCATAGTGGGACAATAACTGCTTTGTTCCGTATGCTAGACTTTTACTGTAGCTCTATCACACTGGCTTTTGGGGGTGGCAATTGGGGTTGGGGAACATGGCATACTGAGCTTGTTGCCCAAACACACTCTGAATTTCTCTAACGAGGTCCCCTCCTACCCCCATGGCATATCTGTACAGTAAGTTTTTGAACCCAAGTGGAAGATGTTATATTTTTCTCTATTAGATTTCATTTAATAAGATTGGATTTAACATGGTAGACTGCTGGGATCAATTGGGACTCTGCATCTGCCTTCCACAGGGTAAGCTAATTTTCCAATCTTTTTGTCATCTGCAAATTTGATAAGAGTGGTAGACTATTCTGCAGGGATCCATCTCCAATTTCTTTGTTTCTTGGCCTTTCTTCAATTTCTTCTTCTAATTTTTTGGACTGCACGTTTACAGATATTCCCACAACTCTTGTTACCAAGATTTTCCTCTGCTGAAGTTCCATGTGCTCTGGATTAGAGAGTATTCAGTTCTAAGCATGATTATTTCTGTTGCCTAAAGGCCAAAAGAGCCAATGATGAATACCGTGTGCCAGACGCCAAGATGGCTGGGCTCTTTGCCAATCCTCCATTATGCCATCTCTGTTCTATCTGTTAAGCACCTGTTAGAGGAGGAAGGGAAATGAAGCCATCCTTTAAACAGGGAGATTCTACAGAAGCAGCTAGTGGAAGTGGCCAAGGGAAAGGTCCAGCACAATGCTCAATATCGAGAAACTATTGTATTGATTTTTCAAGGAGGAATTTCGTTTATACATGATGCTTTAAAAAAATGAGAGGAAGTGTGGAATAGTGGTTAGAGATTTGGTCTTGGATTTAGGAGGAGCTGGACTTAAGCCTCACCTCTGATGCCTACTTGCCATGTGACACTGGGCAAGTCATTTAACCCTTTAGTGCCCTAAGCAAATCCTTGAGACTAGAAGTTGCAGATCAGGTGATGATTGCTTTGATAATAGCATTTACAAAGGACTTGAACATTTCCAAAGTACTTTATATTTGTGATCTCAAAACATATTTGGGAGGCAAGTACTCTTATCTCCATTTTACAGACAAGGAAACTGAGGCACAGAGAGGTTGCCCAGGATTACACAGTGAATAAGTGTCTGAGGCAGAAGTCTAGCATTCTTTCCACCTCACCATCTAGCTGCCTTCAAAGAGAGTTTCATCAATGGGCTTTGGTCCTCTACACCATCAAAATGACTGTTCTGTTTACAAACATACAACCCATAATCCTCCACTGCTGATGGAGGAATTTATTTTTTCAATCTTCTATAGGGAGGACCCCAATTCAACCTTCTTCCTTATTGTGATAGTTGAGGAACCATTTGTGACCAGAATGGCCTTTGTTTTCTTTGAGTGACTCAATTTATTTCAGTGAGCTTTATACTAAGTGCTAAGCCCCAGACCCAAACCCCATTAGGTGTTAATGTAATCCATGTGGATGTGAACCTCCCAGGGTCCTAAGGGGAGGGGCCAACTCAAGAACCAATCACCAGAGCCTGAGCTCTGGTGATTCAGATGATGTTTAATGTCTGAAGCCCTATAAGAAGGGAGGAGAGAGCCATTGCTGCAGGGCTCTGGAGATGGTGTTGATGAGGAGACTCCGGGCAGCTGTAGTTAAGGAGCACTCCAGCTTGTAAACCCGGATATTGAAACTTTGTTGAACTCTGGTAACTATCTGTTGGGACTTGAATCAGACAAAGTCTGTTGATGTCTGTAATTTGTTTGCATTTTGTTTTGAAGTTTAGGGTGCTGGTTTTTTCCCCTGAACTAACTGAATATTTGAATTAAAAGTAAGCTTATCAACCCCTTCACCTTGATTTCCTTAATTAGGCAGATCGAAAGAACCTGTGCTATTGGCAGCTTTCTGGGTGCTGGCTGTGGGTGACTCTTATACCCCCATAGAAGCTGCTAGCCGGATTGTTCAAACATATGGTGTAGTCGGCAGGATCTGGCTTTAACAAGGAAGCATGGCGTGTTGGGGTACTGGGTTGGTTGAATGTTTCCCAGTTTTTGGATTGCTCTTTGTACTTGGAGTGGCTATGGTTCTGTGCAGCCTCAGGAGCAACAAAGTCCTGAAGGAAAAGAAAGGCCATTCTGGTTACACTTGGGTCACTTTCACTCCATATTTGGAGATACTCTGAATTGGTGTTGAAAAGGCTACTCATTTACATCAGTGAAATCACAGATCCTTAAAATATTAGAGCACCACGTGCATAATTCAGTTGCATGGACAATTTGACTCTTCTGAATAGCTCAGCCATTTATAGCTAATATTTTACTGGAGCCAAGTGTATGACAATGTACACGGTTACCTGCTGTACAAATCAAGTCAGATATAGACAGACGCCCATCCCAGTCCTGCTTCATATAACTTGTGTTACCTCAGGCAGGTCATTTGACCTCTGTAGGCTTCAGTTCCCTTGTGTGTAAAATGAAGTGGTTGGAATAGAGAAGGGGTTCCCCTTTTTTGGTGTCAAGGACCCCTTTGGTGCCTGGGATAGACTAAATGGATCCTTTTCAGAATGTTTTAAAATACATAAAAAAATGCATAAGCTTTACAAGGAAACCAATAATATTGAAATACAGTTATCAAATTACTTGCAAAAAACAAAAACAAGTTCATGGGCCCCAAAAAGCCTGGGGCTAGATAATGTCTATGGTGACAAAAAATCCTTTCTTCAAAGTGATCGTGACATAAGGCTCAGAGGGTTGGGGAATGGGACAGGACTTTTAAAGAGAAGAGAAGGAAAGAAAGAGGAAAGAAGATTGGCTTAGAGAAGATTCTATTAGACCTTCAGATCCAATTTTTTGTTTTTGAGAGAGAGCCAAGGGAAGAGGTTTTAAAATGGTGTTTGAACAATCCAGCTAGCAGCTTTTATGGGGGTATAAGAGTCACCCACAGCCAGCACCCAGAAAGCTGCCAATAGCACAGGTTCTTTTGATCTGCCTAATTAAGGAAATCAAGGTGAAGGGGTTGATAAGCTTACTTTTAATTCAAATATTCAGTTAGTTCAGGGGAAAAAACCAGCATCCTAAACTTCAAAACAAAATGCAAACAAATTACAGACATCAACAGACTTTGTCTGATTCAAGTCCCAACAGATAGTTACCAGAGTTCAACAAAGTTTCAATATCCGGGTTTACAAGCTGGAGTGCTCCTTAACTACAGCTGCCCGGAGTCTCCTCATCAACACCATCTCCAGAGCCCTGCAGCAATGGCTCTCTCCTCCCTTCTTATAGGGCTTCAGACATTAAACATCATCTGAATCACCAGAGCTCAGGCTCTGGTGATTGGTTCTTGAGTTGGCCCCTCCCCTTAGGACCCTGGGAGGTTCACATCCACATGGATTACATTAACACCTAATGGGGTTTGGGTCTGGGGCTTAGCACCTAGTATAAAGCTCACTGAAATAAATTGAGTCACTCAAAGAAAACAAAGGCCATTCTGGTTACACTCCACCCCTTGTTCTAGGATACATAATCTAATCAGCCTTGTATTGTTTTACACCATCATGCTTCTCTGTAGCCTCCTGGTTACTCTTGTAAGGCGTACTTATTGGGCCTGGAAGCTTTTGATCAATATGTCAAAATGGGGATGCTGGTTCATGGGTTGGTTACTGTGGAGCCTAAATATATGCTTTGATTCTTCTGCCTCCTACTCTGAGAGTTTCTTATATCCGGCAGTTCCGAACCTTTCAGACATATATATGATCCTCTTTGAGATTATAAACTCTGCCCTCCTAATACACCAAGAGGCCATCTGGTCCAACAAGGTCTTCTTTCATATGAAGAAACTGAGGCCAAGAGAGGAAATGACTTGGGCCAAAGTCACACATCTTGTAAGTGACAGAAATAAGAACAGCATCCAGGCCATTGAATCTAGAACCAAGGCGCTTTCCATGGTACCATGATAAATGAAAGGAATCCCTGGTTAAACTATTCACTCTGGGGCAGTTGTACTTTAGTGGGGAAGAATGCCAGATTCAGGGCTACTGTATGTAGCCTCAAATGTTTGCTCTGAAGCTTGTTTGCTATGTGATTGGGACTGTCACTTAATTGGAGTCTCAGTTTACTTTCTTAAAATTAAAAAAAAATAATTCTTGTTCAACCTGCCTCATGATGTAAGGATCAGATGGGGAAATATATAAAGTACTTTAACTGTTGGGCATCTGAGCCACCTGAAGATAAGCTTCTTGAGGGCAGGGAGTGTTTTTGCCTTTTTTGTACCCACAGCATTTAGTATAGTGTCTGGCCATGGTAAGCACTTCGAAATGCTCAGAGAGTGATTGCTAGACCAGATATTTTTTATTACTGGGTAAGAGACTTCTTTTCAGAACTATTATTTTGGAACTATGGGGTCAGATATTATCATGCTGTCTTATTAACAGCTGCATGTATTTGATTTATTTTTTTCCTCTCTAGTCAACTGTGCCTTAGGGGGAAAGGCAAGAAGGTCCTGGTGCTATGTGCACCATCTCCACTCTGCTCATCTCTCATGCAAGGCTGATTCATGTTGGGAATGGGCATATGAAAAATGTAAGCTATGCTATCCTTCCAATGTTTAGTTTAAAGGGGTATTTGTGACTCCAGATAGCCTCATTAACATGGTATGAATCCATTATATTGCCAGGCCCAATATGATCGAGCGATTCTTGCATCAAGGACAGAGTGGGATGTCATCTAAAATCTGAACAAAGAATTTTCCTTTTCCTTCAGTACTTAGAGCTTCTCTGTGGGGGCTAATCACCATCTGGGGGTTAATCAGCTCATTCATTTGGGCATTACTCCCCAGGAAATTCTCCTTTGAATGATAACATTTCTAGCTGAATGGCCACTGTGAATTGCTTTTCTGCCATAATGATGAAACTTGAACGGCTTTGCTAAATATTGCAATCATTGTTTGATGTATCATTTTGAAATCATTGAGAAAATATGGCTCACTGTGGAACTGTGCCTCTTTCCCATAATACATTTCTCATTCAAGGGTTGACTGAAGCCTTTTTTTAGAATGGATAATTACCATGGCCACCATTTTTCATATTTGATGTTTCATGTTAAATATATTTTTACAAGGAACTGTGATTGATAGTAACAATGGATGGGTTGGAAATTCTCACAGTCATTTTTGCCTCCTGAATTTGGAGGATGGAGCATTCAACAATAATATCTTATTAAATGAAGCTTCTCTTTGTGCTAGCTATAAAACATTTCTATATTAAACAATTAGAAAAACTGCTAAATTTTTTTTTGGTTTTTATAGCACTTTCATTTCTAAATACACCCCTTTCTCTTCCTCTACGCTGTAAGCCACATTTTAAAAAAAACTATATTTTATTCTGAACTTAAGAAATAAAGCAAGTATTTTCATAACATAGTAAAATAGAAAAAAAAAGATGATTGCATATGAAACTGCAAATATATTATATACAACTTGCTATTCCTTCTATGTTATCATGTAACTTTTTTTTCCTCCCCCTCCCAAAAAGAGGCAGTTTAGTAAAACCAACACATCAACTGAGGTTGGCACCCTATATGGTATTGCACATTGCTAGTCTGTGAAAAGAAGGGCAGAAGGTGAATTTTCTAAGTCTTCTCCAGGGCCAAGCTTTGTGGTCATCATAATTATACAGCATTTGTTTTCTTTTTTAAAACAATTAATAATGTAAGCTATTACATTATTAATAGAAAGGAAATGTTTACCCTCTGGTTATGATGAATTATTCTGTAGCAGCATCCATTTGTTGGCAAGCAATATACTTATTATAAATGTATCTTATCTATTCATTAAAGTCAATCCAATAAAACTTCTGTTTGTCACCAAATTGAGTAAGGTAAACCAGATACCATAGGAAACAACATGTATGACGATGGGTGGAGGGAGGGAAGCCATGAAGGTGTCCAGTAATTGGCCCACGGTGATAAACAGAAAGAGAAGTAGAAACTCTTCATGGCCTCTGACGCTTGTTTTAACATAGGGAGGTCATTGTGTCAGCTACCTTGAGACCTGGGTGTGACTCAGGACTAGAATATGGCAATGAGTGGGGACATCTAGTTCAAACAGAATAAATTAAGGAAAATTCAATCCAATGAGAATTTTTAAGTGCCTACTATTTGTTAGGATTTAGGGATAAATACAAAGCAATGTTTGCCTTCAAGGAGTTTATATACTACAGAGAGATACAAGCAGCATAGAGACAAAGAAATAGAAAATGGATACAAACTTAATACAACGTAATTGGGAGAGAGAGGAGGACACTAACAACTAGGGAAATCAAGGCAGGTCTCTTGAAGGAAGTAACACTTGAGAGGCAAGTTATTCCTAATGGTGGGAATGAGGAGGGAGAACATTCCAGCTTTCGTAGAAGTATGCGTGGGGAATCCTGTTAGATGGAATTTGACATACAGGGGACCACGACATCAGTTTGAACGTCATGTATGTCAGGAGAAATGTTGTGTAATCAGTCTGGAGGAGCCCAGTTGCTAAGGGTCTTAGAAGGTAAACAGTGGAGTTTACAGTTTTCCTAAGGGCATGTATTGAGTAGCGGAGTGATATGGCCAGGTCTATGGCTGACAAAAATCACTGTTGGTAGCAGTGTCTAAGGGTGGACTGGAGAGGTTTGAAGTCAGGGAAACCAAGGAGGAATCTCTTTTCACCAGTAAAGAGGAACTGGCTGGTGATAGGGAAATGATGGGCTCCTTAGGAACATGATGAACGTGTCACTTTAAGATTTTTCATAGCTGAACAGCTCAAAAGGACACAGTTTAATGGGGACCCTGGATATTAGAAGGGGATTTCTTAAACAATTAAGGGAGAGATGTAGATGGGATTCCATGGCCCCAGACTCTAGAGAGACTATTGGCTTGAGGCAATCAGGAGACTTGCAAGAAGAATATCAGAAATGATAGTGTGTGTGTGTGTGTGTGTGTGTGTGTGTGTGTGTGTGTACAACTATTACTCTCTTGGTCTGAGCCCAGGTCTAGAAGTAAAATTGAGCAATCAGTCAATAAGCATTTGGGAACAGACTGTCTAGGTCCCTAATCTTCCAGATTAGTGTTCTGGAATATAGATGGTTCAGGAGAAGACTAGTCACTTGGCAATATTTCTTTCAGGAAACAATATTTAATGGTCATCTTTTTTCCTTCTGAGACAGTTTTTTTAAAAATCAGTTTTTTTTCCTCAGCTCTGCATATAGAGAAAATAATAGCTTCAAGGTTATGACAGGAGTTCTAAAAATTTTGTCCTTGAATTAAAAGCAATGGATGGTTAATGTAATTTTTAAAATGGATTCCTTAAATTATGTTCTGGATTTACTCAAACTTTTAAAAAGTGACTGAAAAAGTTTGATCCTTTTTGATGGTAGATTATGATCTATTATGTATATTAGTCTCTTCTCCCTTTTCCTCCCACTCACCTTCCCCCAACAAGCCTTCTTTTGCAATAAAAATAAATGGTTCAGTAAAAGCAATTAAAGCAATGACTCCCTTCCAGCACCCTTTGGGGTATTCCTCAACTATCTGGTGAAAAAATTGGAGGCATTTTGCTCCTCTCTCCTTTGGGCCAAGATGGATGATGAGAATTTCACAGCATTGGCTTCCTTTTTCTTATGCTTCTCACTTACGTTGTTGTAGACGTAGTGTTGATTGTTTTCCACCTTCTGCTTCCTTCTCCCTACATTATTTCTTACAAGGCTTCCCATGTTTCTTCTCCTCATATCTGTTGTTGATTCTATCTCACAATCACTCAGCAAGCATTTATGAAAGTAAGTTTATGTGCCGAGCGCTGTGATGGGTGCTCATAGTGGGAAGACAAAAATAGAACATTGCCTGCCCTCGAGGAGCTTATATTCTACTCAAAGAGACATTTATTTATCTATTCACATATAGACACATATATAACATTTCATATGTAATATAATATATATGATCACATAAGGGCCAGCTAGATGGCATGGTGGATAGAGCACTGGGCCTTGAGTCAGGAAGATCTAAGTTTAAATCCGGCCTTAGACATTTGCTAGCTTTGTGACCCTGGACAAGTCACTTAACTTTGCCTCAATTTCCTCATCTGTAAAATGAGCTGGAAAAGGAAATGCTAAACCATGCCAGTATGTTTGCCAAGAAAACCCAAAATGGAGTCACAAAGAGTCGGACATGACTGAGATGACTGAATAGCAACAAAATCATCATATAAGTGTAAATCATAATATTCTCTTATATTAATATACCCTAACTCATTCAGTCAGTCACCAGTTCATGGAGATGTCCACTTTATTTCTGGTTTTGTGCTACCACAAAAAGTGCTGCTGTGAACATTTTGGCACTTTTGTTTGTTTTTATCTTCTTGGGGTGTATATGCCCAGCAGAAGGATCTTTGGGTCAATGGCTGTGAATCTTTTCATCACTTTTTGAAAACATAATTGAAAACATTGTTTTCTGGAATGGCATACCCAATTCACAGCTCCACTGAGAGTTCATCCACATGCCTGTCTTTCTATAGCCACACCAATGTTGGCAATTGTCATCTTCACCAATTGGCTGGATGGTAAGTAGGATTTCAGTTATGTTATAGCATTATAATTTCTCCTTATTAATGTTTTGGAACAGTCTTTCACATAGTTGTCAACAGTTGGCATCTCTTCTTCTGTGAATTGACAGCAGACTGAGCATCTGAGGTATGGCCCAAGTTGACAGACTCATGACCAGGTTGGCCAAAGGGGAATGAGTATTTTTCAATTATTACAAATGTTAGGCTTTCTATTAAGCAACACAGAGGTTCTTGTAATCTCTATCAGTATCCCTTTCACCTGGATAAGTGTAAGAAATCCCCCTAGCAAGGAAACCAGGGATTCTTGATGTAAAATGCACTTTATTTCAGTATCTCATTTGATATGACTTTCCCTATTCTTGAAAGGCAGTGTGATACAATGAGAATTGTGGAGAGCTGGCCTTGGAGCCATAAAGAAATGGATTCAAGTTCCCCTTCTGACACATATGTTATCAGTGTGACCCTGGGCAAGTCACTTAACCTCTGTGCTCTTGACAGCTCTAAATCTATAAGTTGCAGAGAAGGTGCTGACCACTGTTGGTAGAGGCTGTTTCCTCTTCTGGGTATGCCCTGGAAGTACTGATGAAATCACCAGTCCAATCCTATTCTGATCTCACAACTTGTACCAGAGATAGATCAAATTCTTCTCTATCTTCTTGAATTATTTCCTGGCATCCTGTTGGATGACACTGTATTTCTCCAATGAAGGGCCTCACTTATTCTCATTCTAGCATGTAAAATCCATCTATATCCCTCCAGCTTTCTCCTGTTCCACATTATTTTAGCAGGAATGCAATACAGGTATCGCAGACATGCTGGTAGGAATTTTAAAAAGCTTAGGTGCCTCAGGCTGATGAATTTGGAGGCAAGAAAGGCCCGTGTGTGAATTGTCAATCTGCCTGCTATTGCCTCTCTGATTCATTCTTTTTATTTTTGGCAATATCCAGGGGAAAAGGCAGACCTGTTTTACCTGCCATGGTTCATCAACTCCCTTTGAGTGTCTTTGCTGAGGATTTGATCAAGCTGACAGGCGCTGTGATTAATACCAAGGCCTGAACATTTTGCTTCTTTCTCTGGAATGTTCCAATCACTCAGTCACCAGGGACTTTGGAAGATTCTTAGCTCATTAGAAAGCAGCCTTCGGAGCTAAGAGATGCCATTAAGTGGGCAACAGCTTTGATTGCTAATGGTAGCCTAAAAGGAGAGATAATTATTCCCCAAAAGTTGGCTGCAAAGAAACTGTATAAAGAGCTGCTGGTTCTTAGACACAGTCAGCATGACGAGGCCTTTTGAGCTTTAAAAGCCATGGCTTAAGGGGGCTAATGACATGGCATCTTAGCATTGTTAACTGGACAACTGGCATTGAATTGATTTCTCATGGAAGTAAATTTTCTGCACGTAGAATGAAATGCATGGAATGGCAAAACCTTTAAAAGACACCCTGAAATAATATTAGTAACTGTGTCCCTCATGTGGAATTACAGAATGTTGGGGCTAGAAGGTCTTAGTCATTCACCAGTCAGGTATTAAGCACCTACATTAAGCCAGGCACTCTGCTAAGTGCTGGGGATACCAGAAAAGGGGGCAAAAACCAGTGTTCTCAAGGAACTCACTGTCTAATGGAGGAGGCAGCCTGCTAACAAATGTGTGCACATTACACACACACACACACACACACACACACACACATGTGTGTGTCTCTCTCTCTCTCTCTCTCTCTCTGTGTCTCTCTGGGTCTGTCTCTGTTTCTGTCTCTCTCTTTGTCTCTGTCTCTCTGTCTCTCTCTCCATATATACATAAACACACAAAAGAAATCTGGAAATATAAAGGGAAGGCAATAGAGATGATCAAGTCTACATTTCTACATTGATAAGGGAACTGAGACCCAGAGTGATAAAGTAACTAAAGTCAAGTCGCACACATCGGTCATAACGGAGCCAGCAGAGAACCCAGATCTTTCCTCTCCACCAAGTATTCTTTCTCTACTATAATCATGCTCATCAAGTAAAATGCTTGAGGAAGATTGACCAGTAATTTTCCTAAGAAAGTTTTTTGAGCTGATTGTCATAAATGCCTTCAGACAAGTGGCATAAAAGTATCCTCTAGGAAATGAATCAATTGGTTAACAAGCATTTATTAGGCACCAACTAGCACCAGGTACTGTCCTGTTACCAGGGGTACAAACAAAAAGATGATGCAAGTCCCTCCCAGAAGGAGCTAGGTAGTTGTGTAGAAAGAATGCAAAGAACACCTGACCTTGGAATCAAGCTCTGAGTTCAAATCCTGCTTTGGACAGTTATTAGCTATGTGACCCTGGAAAATTCACTAACTTCTTCGTATTTTGGTTTCCTCATCCATAAGGTGGGGATAAAAATAGCACCTACTTCACAGGGTTGTTATAAGGATCAAACGAGACAACATTTGTAAAGCATTCTGTAAACTATGAAGTGCCATATAGAATGTTGCTTTTATTATTCCCCAGGAATCAATGTATACATCTAGAAGGTATCCTTTTGGGCCACTCAGTATGTGCCCTTGTTGGCTCCTCTGAAATAATACTAATAACAACGGCAACTGGCACTTAGTATATTCTACCACGTTCTAAAATATAACACGATAGGCTATATCATGCAATATGACATTATATTGTATCACATCAGGTTATATTAAATATATGTCCTTTTTGGAGCACCATCTGTGTATGTATATTACATATATTGTGTATATATGTGTGTGTATATATATGCAAATGTATATACATGCTGGTTTGTCTAAAACGATGATAACTAGCACTTGTATTACACAATATTAAACATATGTTCTTTTGTGGACACTATATGTATACATTGGTTCCTCTAAAATAATAATAGCAAGAATGTATATTGTATTGTATTATAATATAAGGCAGCTAGGTGGCTCGATGGATAGAGCACTGGCTCTGGAGTCAAGAGAACCTGAGTTCAAATTTGACCTTATCAGCTTACCAGCTTCATGACCCTGGATAAGTCCCTTACCCCTGTTTGCTTCAGTTTCCTCACCTGTAAAATGAGCTGGAGAGGGAAATAACAAACCTCCAGTGTCTTTGCCAATAAAATCCCGAATGAGATCACAAAGACTCAGACACAATTGAAACAACTCCACAACAACAGTAACATTACGTTATATGTACACTACATATTACATTATATACATTATATGATATAAGTCATTTTTGGGGACACCCTGTATGTATATATTTTGGGTCTTCTGAAGTAATAGTGGCTAGAATACTAATGTGTTATGTTAGATGACCTTGAAACTTCACTAGTGCTTTTGGGACACCCTGTATACATATAAACACTGTTACATGTTACCAGATTTAATGTGATTTTGGGGGTATATAAAGCTCCTGCTCAAGAATGTCTTTCACCAATGCAGCTCAGCAGTTGTTTTCCATCTTACCATCTCATGAAGTTTCCTGGAGGTCCTGGTTAAGTACCTGGCCCAGGCTTACACACCCATTATGAATCAGAGGCAGGTCTTGAACCCAGGACTTTCTGAGTCTGAGGTTAGTTCTCTAATCATAGCACTAAGTCCCTCGGACAAAATACTTACCAAGTAAATACTGGGTAATTTGGGGAAGGTACTAGCAGTGTTGCCTCATAAAAATCATGTAGCAGAGTGGAGGGATAGTGGATAGTCAGCCAGTTGCTCTCCTGGTCATCACAAAATGTGAAAATATGGGGCAGAAGGCCTCTGTTGATTTGGGCAGATTGTCTCTAGTGGGAGGATGGAAGGATATGGACAAGAATCACACAGAATGAAAAGGTGCAGAATGGGGGGAGGGGTGGTCTGATCTTTTGAAGGATGTCACCACACTGGGGAGCTCATAGTTCTAGACTTCCATGGATCTTCAAAGCGTACTACAGTGCAAAGTCAACTGTTGTGTTTCCCTGGTTTAGAGCAAATACTTGAGCTCTTTTTGGATGAAGGGACACAGTTTTGAGGTCCACCTGGAAGCATAAAGCATCTATTTTTTTTTATTTGTCTTACTTTGGACAGAGGTAGAAAATAATATGGCAATGAATATAAAATTCGCAACCTGTGAGCCCAGTAAATGACCTCAGGGTTTGGAAGGGGTCCTGAAATCAATATGGACACCTAGCATTGTCGTTTTTATCTTTAACTCCCCAAAATATGAAATATTAGTGTAATAACTAAGTAAGCATAACTTCTATAAATGCATGATGCATTCTACATGTATATGCTTTTAATATCTATAAATATGCAGATGATAATGTGACTAATAAAATAACATTAATTTAAAGCATGGCTGCATTCACAGGAGCTTTTTGTCATGATGTATTTCCTCAATACTAATATTATTGGAAATGTTTTATACAATCACACATGTATAACCTATGTCAGATTACTTACTGTCTTGGGGGGGAAGGGAGAAAAGGATAAAATTGGAACTCAAAATTTTTAAAAATGAATATTAAAAATTGTTTTACATGTAATTGGGGGAAAGTAAAATATTTAAAATAATACTAATATTATGCTAACACTAATATAACAGTAATAATACGACTACTATTAGGTGGGAGTTTGAGTTATCATGATCTTCATTTTACAATCAAGGAAACTGAGGCAGATAGGTTAAGTGACTTGTCCAGAGTCACATGACTGTTAAGTGTCTGAGGCTAGATTTGAACTCATAGACTTCTCGACTTCAAGTCCAGGCTCTATCTGTTGCACCACCTAGCCATCTCTCTACCAATTTCCCATGCTGCCATACTGGGGCATAGGGTTTCTGATTGACAAAACTCACCATACATAATCTAGACCCAGACATACCTCCTTACTTCCCAGCCTCCTTCCCACCATGCCATTATTCAGGTATCCTCCCTTCTGTTCCTCCTCCTACCATCCCCCTTTCCTGCTCTGGCTCTAAGAATAGTAAACACTATGAAAATGCTCTTTTCTGCTTACCGCCCAATATATATGGTGTCTTCTCTTATTCTCTTATTACTGTAACCTCAGGCCAGGCATGATGGCTACTGGGGGACGCTGTAGCTGGTGGGCTGCTTGCCTTGGAAGGAGGCTAAAGCTGACTGGGTATCTGTTTTAAATCTGACACCAATGTGGTGAGCCCCTGGGAGTGGGAGACCAAGAGGCTGCCCACAAAGGGGTGAATAGACTCAGGTCAGAAATGAAACAGGTCAAAGCCTATCAGCAGTGGGAACCAGTCCATCAGTGGCTGCTTCACTTAAGCCTGAGTGGCCTCAACAAGAAAAAAAGAAAAGAAAAGAAGAATGTAACCTCCTTGAGGACAGGAATTGGCTTGCTTTTATTTGTATCCCCAATACTTAGCACAGTACCTGACACAAAGTAACTTCAAATTAATGAGTGCTTAATTAATGCTTTTTCATTCTATAGAGCTATATCCAAAGAGATACAAAGTAAATACAAGGTTACAGGACTCTGCTAACAACTTAGGGGATCAGCAATGACTTCCTGTAGATGCCAGCACACCATCCATCAGGGATGAATGACTTTGCATTTCTACTTAGTCTTCTGTGCTACAGGAAAATGGGGCAAACACAAAGGAGTCCCAGTGTTCTCCTCCTGGCCTTCTCAGTTATTTACTCCATACAAACATCCCAGGGTGCATGTACACACTGAGGCTGTGCTGTGTTAATTTGTATTTTAGAGCAGTTAGAAAAGAGATGGGTGTTCCAGCTCTTGTACCCCAAGGTAGCTTGTAAATGTTTACATTGTGTTAGTTTTGGAGGCAGAGGTGGTACACCCTTGCTCCCAGGCACAACCTATGCAGACACAGTCATTTTTTCTTTCTGTTCCTATTTCTTTTTCTTAGGAGAGAATAAAAGGGATCTTGGCACTTGTGAGAGAAAATGAGCATGGTGGTTTTGTTTTCTTGAGCAGCTATATTTCTTTTATTCATTCATTTGAATTACCTATGTTTTGCCCAGGTTTCTAGTAGCTGGTTATTCAGTTTTATTTTGCTTAGCCAATGTTGATAGTCTTAAGGTTAAAAGGAGCCATATCTCTTATTTGTTCATTTTGGTGGAAATACTTTAAAGATCACCAATGCCCTGCTGAAATTGGAAAAGCATGTTCTCATTGCTTTATCTTTTGTTTCCTAATTTTTAAAGAAGCTCAATTTCTCAAATGAAAAGATTATGTTGGGTTTAATTCCCATATGATTCTGTTTATTGTTTGTTGAATTGTTTTTGGACTAATCTTCGTGATATTCTGCTCATGTGAGACTCCATCTCCCATCTTTGACCGTTTTTAATGGCACTGGCCATCCATCTCCCACACCTGGAATATATTTCCTCCTCAGTCTACCTCACAGAATCCCTCTCTTCCTTCAAGATTCAATGTGAGCTGTACCATCTCTATGAAGCCTTTCCTGATCCCCACAACAGCTAATAGTCTCCCCCTCAAACTACTTTTATATCTATTCATTCATCCATCTGTCTATCTGTCTATCTATCTACCGATTGGGTCTCTTGCTACTCTTTCACCATTTTATGGTTTCCATTATCAAGTATTTTGGTGATCTGTGCTGCATAATACCCCCCCCCCACACACACACACTGTTTGTCAGTGGAGAATTTGAAAAGAACCATGAATGGTAACATGTTGAAGGAGATGATTCATAGCCCATACCAAGGAGATCTTGGGTCTCTTGGCATACCTTACTTTATAGAATTTTTAAGCATTTAACGAAGGTTGGTTTAATGAAATCAATTAGATATTGACTCATTCTTACTATGTCAATACTTAAATGATCCATCCTTTTGTAGGTGTGGGGATGCTTTCCACCTACACAGAGGTGAATCATTCTATTTTTTAAAAAATGTACTGCCCATACCTTGAACAATGCCCACAATTTTGTTGGCTAAGAAATACATAATTATAGACTCCTAAATGGCTTGCAAAAAAAAGAAACTAAGCTTACTTAGATATTTAATGTATAGATTGTTCTTCACAGATGACACTTTATTTCCTAAGTCTATGAAATTTTCACAGACTGTATTTCATGCCTGGAATGACTTCCTCATCTCTGTCTCATGGTTTGCCTGACTCCTTTTAGTTCCTAGTTAAAATTCCGTATTCAGCAAAAAAAAAACAAAAAACAAAAAAAAAAAACGCTTTCCTGGTCCCCTTTAATTCTGGTAGCTTTCCCCTAAATTTCTCCAATTTATCCTATCTATAGCTTGTTTGCCCTTGGTTGTTTGCATGTTTTATCCTCATTAGACCGTGAGTTCCTTGAAGTCTAGGACTGTTTTTTGCCTTCCTTGGATCCCCAGTGCTCAGCCAAATGCCTGGTTCCTAGTAGGAATTGATAAACACTTGCTGACTTGACTTGTCGCCTAAATCATATAAAGTGATCTTAAGAAATGAACAATGGATCCCAAAGAGATCATAAGAAAGGGAAAAGGAGCCGCATGTGCGAAAAATATAGCAGCCCAATGGCAAAACATTGGAAATTAAGGGGATGCCCATCAATTGGGGCATGGCTAAACAAGCTGTGGCATATAAATGTAATGGAATATTATGGTGCTCTAAGAAATGATGAACAGGCACATTTTAGAAAAACCCGTAAAGACCTGTATAAACTGATGCAAAGTAAAATGAGCAGAACTAAGAAAACACCATACACAGTTATCAGCAACACTGTGTGATGATCAACTATGAATGACTCAGCTTTTCTCAGCAACACAATGATCCAAGATGAGAAGGGACTCACGAAGGAAAATGGTATCCATATCCAGATAAAGAACTGATGAACCCTGATTGCAGATTGAAGTATATTTTTTCACTTACTTTATTCTTTCTCATGTTTTTTTTCTTTTGATCTTTTTCTTCTTCCACAACTGTGATGAATATGGAAATATGTTTTACATGATTATATATATATATGTACATATGTATATATATATATATATATACATATATACTATATCAAACTGTGTACTGTTTTCAGAAGATAGAAGGGGGGAGGGAGGGAGAAAAATTTGCAACTCAAAATCTTGTAAAAATGAATGCTAAAAATTTTCTTGATTTGTAATTGTGAGAAAAATAAAATACTGTTTTAAGCAAAAAAAAGAAACAAGCAGACAAAACAGAAGCTGATATATCGATAGGTCAAATCTGGTATAGTAAGCTATAAGGATAAAGAGAAAGATGGAGAAGTTCTAAAGTCTGGGTTTCTAACATCTAATTTCATATAAAACTCATGTAAAGTAAATCTAAGAAAGACATAGATGAAAGAACATGCAGTTGCCTTTTATATCTGCTTTTTTTTTGAATTCCAAGTGGCCCCTCAGTGATTAGTATTAGTTAAATTGTGGCTACTTAAAAGAAAATTGCAAAGGAGTTTACTTTTTAGTGAATTATTAATTGGCTGAAGATTTAATCAACATTGCATTGCTGAAAGAAGTTGAAAACAAGGCTTTTGTTTGTACCTGTGACAAACTGTATTTAACAGTTATTAAAGCTTTCTCCATTTGAGAACTCTCATTTCATCAGAACACAATGTTGGCTGAAAGGAGAACAGTTGAAAAAATTTGGTTTTTATTAGAAGAGGGTGTGGGCATGGTCTTTATACTATTTTCTCTTGGGCCAGGATATGATCTATAGTGTGGTGAGTTATAGAAAGAGTAAGTAGCAGGCTTCTTTTATGCCATCTGTTTCCAGAGTTTCATCCTGGTTTTCCACCACAGTCATCTGTGATTTCAGTAATCCTCCATATGGCTGACTATCAAAGTCAACATGTCACCTGAAACTTTGAAAAATATTGCCCATCAATAAATCAGGTTGGTTAATTATAATCACGACATTAGGCCATGCTTGCACAGCACGAAGATGGATGGACTAAGACATGGAAGAATCAGTCACTCAATATCTGATGTTTGGCATGAACAAAATTCTTTCTTATTGTGTGTGAACAATTCTAAATTTAATATTTTCTCCTTGGTTTTTGTTGCTTTTGAGTTGTTCCTGATAGGCTTATACAAATAGAATTAGCTCTGTTATGTTTTTCAAGCAATCTTTTTAGAATCTTGACAAGTGCATGAAAGACACCTTGATGGAGGGAAACTTTTAAGGTGTTTGGCTGTATCCACCTAATGCTTAAAAAAATTGAAGCAAGTTCTTGTGTCTGCTGCATTTTTTAATCAGTTGTGTGTGAGTAAAGATGCAATCTGCTGTGGAACACTGCTCATGAATGACTATTTCATTTGAATGCCCTCATTAAGTATGCCCTTGATGTGTATAGAGAATATTCCCATAAACTTTCATACAGATGGGGAAACAAGTATATGGGGTTAATAGTTAATTGACTTTTCTTGGTCATTTGTGTGTGTGTGTGTGTGTGTGTGTGTGTGTGTGTGTGTGTTGCAATAATAAGATCTGCAATATATCCTTACCTTTGGTATCCTTCCTTCCACCAAATTTGTTGAGAATCAAGACCTCCTATGTGCTATGTCCAGCATGGATCCCCTCTGCTTGTACTCAATTTATTCCAATTGCTTTCCCCATTTTTTTCTTCACTATGGCTTCCATTTTATACATGCTTTTGGAAATGTGACATTAAAGTCCAAATGTGATGACTCCACTGTTCTTTATGGTGAACTGAGTTTGTTGTAACATGACAAAATGTTGCAGAGTTTTTCCGTCTTCTGCCTATCCTTGCGGGCTTCCCGTTTCATCCTTAAGCGTCTTAGAGGTGACTTTGCTTAGTTGAGTCTATAATTAGTTTTCCCCTCCATTGTTTCTTATTGTTTTATGAAGTTATACTGTTCACAATCTCCTACCATCCTCCCCTCTAAGATCTTAAAAATGAGTTTTATATTGTAAACTGGAATTACCCTTGTTTGCTTTGTGTCTCTGATTTACAAAATCAAAATGTTTGCTGACTTATGTAGTTTTTTAGTCATCTTATTGTGGAAATTGTTCTGTATTGGCTAAATTTCTGAATGAAACCAAGAAATCTTGTTAATGTCCTTTTCTCCAGGTTTCCCTTGCGGGGCATATGTAAGTTGTTTAAATAGGTGATGCATAGTAGTTATTGTTTCTATTTTCACAAATAAGACTTATTTTCAGAGAAGGTGTTTGTTCAGAGAAGACGTTGGTAGGATTTGAACCCAGATCTTCTTTGTTTCTTTCTTTCTTTCTTTTTCTTTTTTCCTTCTTTCTTTCTGTCTTTCTTTCTTTCTTTCTTTCTTTCTTTCTTTCTTTCCTTCTTTCTTTCTTCTTTCTCTCTTTCTTTCTTTTTCTTTTTTCCTTCTTTCTTTCTGTCTTTCTTTCCTTCCTTCCTTTCCTTCCTTCCTTTCTTCCTTTCTTTCTCTCTTTCTCTCTTCTTCCCTTCCTCTCTTTTCTTTCTTTCTCTTTAAATCTTTCTTTCTTTGTTTCTTTGTTCTTTCTTTGTTTCAAGTAATTTGGGCACTATATCCCCATGTGTTAAGTTGTTTCTATTGTGTTCAGCTCTTTTCGATCCCATTTGGGTTTTCTTGGCAGAGATACTGGAGTCATTGGCCATTTCCCTCTCCAGGTCATTTTATGGGTGAGGAAACTGAGGCAAACAGGGTTAGGCAACTTGTCCAAGGTCACACAGCTTGTAAGTATCTGAGGCTGGATTTGAACTTAGGTCTTCCTGACTCCAGACCTGGTGCACTATCCACTCTGCCACCTAACTTGCCCTTATTCCCCACAACATTTTCATAACTGGGATGAATGTCTCAAAGTTCAACTTAATTATGTGAAAGCAGAATATTGATACCACAAATGAATAGACTTTTTGCCAAAATCAATGTCAATTTAAATTTTTTTTTAAATTTTCTCCTATCCTGCCTGAATCAGCAAATTTCCATCACTGTTTCCTATAGAATGTATTTGGTAGATCATATATCTATACTGGAGCTCTGTTATCCTCTTAATGGATTATTCTTAATTCTCCAAAGGGGAAAATCATTCTTTGTTTTGTTGGCAAGAAAAGGGGAAAAAAAAACTAAACAGAAGTAGCATTAATTTTCTATTCAGTCAGTATTCTTAGACTTGCGTCTTGTAGCACAGACTAGAGGAAAAAATCACTAGAGGAAAAAATGCATGTCTATGCATGAAATAGACTTTGGTATAGGGCATTATGAATAATTGTAGATAAATGGACTTAGTTTTGCTCATCTTTGGCAGTAAATAAATCACTGGCTGTGGAGTGAGGAAGACCTGACTTCAAATTTGGCTTATGACCACTTACTAGCTGTATGACCCTGGGCAAGTCTCTTAACTTCTGTCTGCTTCAGCTTGCTCATCTGTAAAATGAGGCTAACAATAGTGCCTATTTCCCAGAGTCGTGAGAATAAAATGAAAAAATGTATTTGTCAAATGCTTGATAAACTTGAAAGTGCTAACTTATATGATTTTAAATGCTGGATTTCTCTTATCTATATCTACTTAACCACCTATTTATTGATTCATTTAATTAAATAAATTTAGGGGCTCTCTGACAATGTGATATCTGGCACACAGTGAGCATCTAATCATAGTCATTGATTGATTGGTTTATATTGATACTTGTTTATTAATTTAAACCCTATGAATGAATGAAAAAGCATTTGTTAAGTGCCTAGCACTGTGTTAAGCTCTACAGTTAGGCTTCATTACCAGTAGACTTGAGATGTAGAATTTGAGCCTGGAGGATTTGACAAAGTAAGGGAACTCATTTATTCTGTACCGCCTGAAGTCACAAGGCAAAGAGCTTTTCACCATGATGCATATGGATGGTGGCACCTTCTTGCAAAGTAAGGTATCAACGCCGAGATCTTTTAGGCATCTTCACTATCTCCTCAATCCAAGAAGGGAAGAAACAGGATTCCAGGAAAATCGAGTATGGTTATAACTGCAGCTATGCTTGGGAATGTAGATATGATGCTTTCCAATTTGCAGGGCTCTTCACCTATGTTTTCAAGGTTAGGGGAAAGAGCTCCCCTGGCTAAGATGAGGAGGATTAAGAACGGTGGTGGTAGGGAAACAGTAGCAGTTGGGAAGTGGGATAAACAGAATGGGGAAGAGAGGATAGCAATGAGCAGTCACATCCTAGGATCAGGAAATTGCTATGAATGAAAACTGTGAAGTGCTCAAAGATTATAACGAAAACATGAATCATCGTGCAAGAACTGTAGCTTTCAGAAGGTATAAAATAGGTGGGATATAATGTCTAATTTAAGCAAAAGCTCACTGCTGTGTCCTGTGGTTTTTTTTTTTTCCCCCTAAAATGTTTGATCCAGTCTTTGGGGGAATTTTTCCCCCATATAACCTTTTTTGGGAGGGGGGAGGAGATAGGGAACCAGACCTGTGATTTGTTGGTATAAAGAACTCTCCCAGTGAGGCAATGGCCTTTGCCAATGCAAATTGACACCTGTTTTGCAACCTAGAGTATTAGAATGCTTTCAGTCATACTGAGATATTAAGTGACTTACTCAAGGTCACACAGCTGGTATGCATCAAAGGCATGAATGGAACCTAGGTCTTCCTGACTCTGAAGACACTTTTTTATCCACTCTACTACCCTGTCCCACCCTCTTGTTCATATCTCTTATTTGATGATGACACAGTGAGAAAATACGATTTGAATGAATGAAAAAAATGAAAGAATGAAAAAAGCATTCATTAAGAGGATTATGCTAAATGCTGCCAATAAAAATAGAAATTTAGGACAATTCTTGCTCTCAAAGAGCTCACATTTACAAGGGGGAGACAACATATATGGCCCAGTGGTCCTCAGGATGTGGTGGCAAAATCAGGAGTTATGTATCTTCTTGGGTGTTATATCCATTGATAAAACCTCATCCGTTGAACCATTTGTTTTTATATAAATTTGTTTCATAGTTGTTATTTAGTTGTTTTAGTTGTATCTGACTCTCTATGATCCCATTTGGGGTTTTCTTGGCAAAGATAATGAATTGGTTTGCCATTTCATTCTCTAGCTCATTTTACAGATGAGGAAACTGAGGTAAACATGGTTAAGTGACTTGCCCAGGTTCAAATAACCAGTAAGTGTCTGAGGGCAGTTTCAAACTCAGGTCTTCCTGGCTCCAGGACACTGGCCACTGTGCCACCTACCTGTTCATTTTATAGTTAATTTCACTGCAATTGACCTATATTATAAAGTAAGGTATAGCTCTGCTCCATGGTTAATTATTTTTAAAGCATGCTTTTTGGGAGTGAGCAAAATTAACCTTTCTGGAGAGCCTTTTTCTTATGCCAGCAGTTCCCAACATTTTTTGTCCTGTGAACCCCTTTTAACAGTCAAAAAACATGTTGTGATCCTCCCCCAGGGTAATTTAATATGTAACTTACAATATTCTTTTAGTTTTATTAAGTGCTTACAATAGTTACAATGATAACTTGTCCCCCAAAGCTCTGATTAAAATTTATATTACACAATTATAAAATATAAAATTTTATTTTACTTACAATTATGAAAATTTGAGTACAAAGTTATAAAATTCTAATTATAAAATATAAATATTTTATTGGGACATTTATAAGAATTTCTTTCTTTTACAAAATTTGTTGAATATAAGTAACATTGGTGATGAAACAAGTTACAACTTGGAAGACATATAGCATAATATAATAATCATAAACAAATTTAATTTTTATGTTGGATTTTTTTTATCTGAACAAAAGTTTGCAATATTTGGCTAACATCAAGGAAACAGTCTTAAATCTGCTTCCATGTTGAATTTATTTCTGTATTTTGATTAAAACAAAAATGAAGTAAAAATACTCACTCACAAAAATGTTATAGAAAGTGGTAGAAGAATTTTATAAGCTTTATTGTTGAGAGATGGAAATTCATTTTTAAAATTTTTAGCCACTTAACTAGTTGAAAAAAAAGTGAGAAGCTTGCTCCAATATAAAATATTTACTTTTCTACTGGATAATTGCCAGCACAGTACTAAATGATAAATGTACTTAAAGTTCAATTGCATTTTCATTGCTTCATTTTTAACAATGTTTATATATAAACTAACCTTTGGAAAAATCGCTTCAGACATAATTTTCTTCTCTTCCATCACTAGCATACTGGCTACACTCTCATAGAAAATCTGTTGAATGATGGACCAGTATTGCCAACTAGTTCATTTAAAAAGCTGCCAGTTAGAAGAATAATAACAAGCAGAGGGTAAATCTAAATTGGAAAAACAGCCTTAATACTTCACTGAGAGGCAATATAAGGTTTGGTTCTATAGAATATTTGTGATGGTCCATGGTAGTTTCAGGATGTTTTGAAATGTGCATGCCCAGTGATCTTGATTTTCAGATAGATTTACATTTGCGCTACAAAAATGCAAACATTTGTAACATCTGGATTGCATTATTACGCCACTGATGAGGTATGAAAGCACAGTAACAGGGGGCAATGAGGGAACTACTCCTGGTGCAGGGTGCTAAACCCAAATGAGGTCATGCACGTGCATTTGTCCATCCCTTTAGAATCAGTTTGCACTTAAAAGTTCAACCCTTCTGGCGGTTGGGAAACAATTTGATGACAGGTTGAGAAACTACAAGGATACATTGTGCTTAGCCAGAAGTGTATGTAATCACTGAATGAACAACAAAATCTTTGTGTTCATGTTCAGGACAGTTGTGAATTGCTACAGAAAGCAGAGGACTTTAAATATGATTATGGAGACAATAGTGAGCCCTTAGAGCAGGGGTTCTTAACTTTTTTGCGTGTGACTTGGATCTCTTTTTCTGTGAGATCTATAAACCCCTTCTTAGAATGTTTTTAAATTCATAAAACACACAGGATTACAGAGGAAGTCAATTACATTCAAATGTATGTATCAAAAATTAACAAGCTCCAGGTTAGGAGCCTTTGCACTAGAATTTGTTGAGTAGGGGGTAATGTGGTAAGAAAATCATGTTGTCCACCAAGTAGAAAAGGGATTCAAGTAAGAAGAGGCATGAGGCAGGGAGAACAATTAGAAACTATTGTAATAATTTTGTCAAGGATTGATGAGGACCTGACGAAGAGTAGTTACTGATCCAACTTGCACGCTAGGGATATCATTTCGGCGGCCATGTAGTAGACAAATTGGAGAGGACAGAAACTGATAGGAACATCAGTTATGGGGCTATTGCAATGTTCTACTGGAGGGATGATGGGGGCCTGAGCTAGTGTGGTTGGCTTCAGGAATAGATAGAATAGGATAGATGTGAGAGATTACAATTGGCTAAATTTGACAACTTATTGGACACAGGAGGTGAGGGAGAGTGAAGAATTGACTCATAAGGGTACAAGAAGGGGTAACTGGAAGGATAGTGGTGCCATCAGCATAAATGGGGAAAGTTTGAAAAGGGGAGTTTGGGTACAAAATAATGGATATCCTTCTGGATGTGTCAAGTTTTGGGTCCTACAAGATGTCCAGTTCAAAATGTCCCAATAGGCAGTTGGTGACACTGAAACAGATTTGGAAATTGTCTCCATAGAGATTATAAGCAAATTCATGGGAGCCGATGGTCACCAAGAGAGAGAAAGAGAAGTTGGCTCAGAACAGCACTTCGGATAACACTCCACGTTGACGTGAGACATGGATGGTGCTCTAGGAAAGGTGACTGAGAAGGAATAGTATATAAAGATGTCATCAAAATAGATGATTAAAAGAGAGCAACCAGCAAAGCACTTATACTATGTGGATTCATGTTTTGGTCCCTCAGTTTTTTTCTCTTCTCTTAACTTTTACATTTTCCAAAACTATTTTCCTTTCCATAGAGAGAAATTTTTTTTTCATGGTACTAGTAGTTTCCCTCCATTGGGAAAGTAGGTGATATTTATATCTTGAAATACTTAAATCATTTATTTATTTATATGGTTAAAGGTTCACGTGCCACTTCTTTGTTCTTGCCTAAATCCATATGTTTAGTTAGTAACTTTTATGAAGCCAAATATCGACTCACAGGAAAAGAAGCTTGAAGAGTATTTTAACCATATTTAGTGATCAATTATCTTACATTAGGATGGATGCTGTCTAGGAGCACTACTATTAAAATAATTATCAGTTATAAACTGGTTATATTCGAGGATGGAGCAAAATCAACTCATTCATTTTGAGAGATTCCTCATTTCACTATTGCAGGAATACTTAGGCATAGAAAGACATTTTAAAAAATTTTATATGCAATATATTCATTTTTAAGACTTTGTAGAATGAGGAAAGTCTTTTTTACCTGCAAGCTGCATTTCACATGTATGACAGATTCACTTAAATAAACATTTTTGAAGTTGCTACTATATATAAGGCACTATGCTACTTTATAGATTCAAAAATGAAAAAGACCATACCTAACCTCAAGGATTTTGTAATCTAGACAAAAGATAAGATAAGAAGATAGAAAACTTGTACACACCAGGATGATGGTAAGTGCATAGGAAAGGTATTGACGAAATGCCTGGAGACATTCAAGGAGGGAAAACTCATGCCTGGTAGTGGTGGGCTAGATCAAAGGAAGGCTTCACGGAAGCTATGGCACTTAAACAGGTCTTTGAATGATGGGAAGAATTCTATCAGCAAGGATGAGAGGGGTGTGGGTAAAGAAAGGAAGAGATGCTTTTGTTCACCTCTTCTTTGGAGAAAAGCTTCGTCCTTGAGCAAACTGACTGTGGTCCGTTTTATTTGTTGTTATTGTGGTTTCAGTCTACATTGTTGGAGTTCTTACATGTAGCATTTCCCTGATTCTGTTTACTTCACCACAGAGCAGGTATACAAGTCTTCTGGGAATTTTTTGGAGGGGGGAAGGCAGGGCAATTGGGGTTAAGTGACTTGACCAAGGTCACACAACTAGTAAGTGTGTCAAGTGTCTGAGGCCGGATTTGAACTCAGGTCCTCCTGACTCCAGGGCCAGCACTCTATTCACTGCGCCACCTAACTGCTCTGGTATACAAGTTTTCTTAACAATACTAGTCTAAATTCTTCATATTCACCATTGTTACTACACAACGAAATTCTGTCACATTTCGTACCATAATTTGTTAATCATTCCCAAATCAATGGGTGTCAAAGTTGTTTCTATTTCTTTATTATCATACATATATTGTCATATGTATGGCCTCTCTTTTTACTTTTCACATTCTTGGGGTAAATGCCTAGCAATGGGATCTCTGACATAGAGGGTATTGACATTTTATTCACTTTAAAATATTTTTATTCTAAACTTAGCAAACATGAAAAAATGCGTGTTTCTACATTCATAGGAGAACTGGAAAGAGGATAGTATATGAAACTACTGACTTACATACAGCCTGCTTTTCCTTTCAAAGCTGTCTTGCTTATCTGTGCTTCCTTCAGGCTTTCCTTTTGTCCTCTGCAATTTAAAAGAGATGCCTCTTTTTTGCTGCTTCATCTCCATCTGCCTTAACCCTTGGAAGAGAAAAGAGAAAACCAAACCCCCTTTAACAAGTATGTAGTTAGACAAAGCAGATTCATATGTTGGATGTATCTGAGAATGTGTGTCTTATTCTGTGCCTGAGTCTATTACCTCTCTGTCAGGAGTGGGTAGCATAATTCCAAACTGCTTTCCAGAATGATTGAACTAATTCATCGCTGTAGTGATTTTTACCAAAAAGAAGGCAACCGCCAAAGGTACCAGATCCCCACCTAACCCGCTTCTAGGCAAGAAAGCACTTCCCAAGCCCATATGCTACCATTAACCCCTTCTTCCCCAAAACATCAGATTAAAAGGAAGAAAATGTTCAAAGTAAGATAGGAATCTGCCTTGGTGTTGAGAAAACTTTACCAAGATGCTTATGATGTCTATGAGAATTTCCCCACATTTTATACCTATTTTTCATTTCAATACCATGGGCAAAAATAGACAACTTATTTTCCCAGGGAAATACTTTTGCTAATGGGCCTGCCAGATCATATTGTAGGATCATTGGCTTAGAGCTGGAAAGGATTTTAGAAGTCATTGAGTCCCATCTCCTTGTTTTACAGATGAGGAAACTGAGGGAAGGAGAGACAGTTGGAGGGGGAGAGGACAAAGTAGAAAGTGAAAAATGAATCCTCTGGTTAAGGACTGGGAGACTTGTGATTCTGTCTCTTACCTAATGAGAATCATGAGTAGAGAGGATTATGGCAAGAAGCTGTACTCTCCCTGCTCTAGGTTGTAAGTATCTGGGTCAATTACCAGGCCAGATCAAGGTTGTTTTGTAATTAATGCACATGCTTTATGTGGAAATTGCTGACTTTGTCTTGACTCTAATTATTTCTCCCAATTTGGGGATTAACCTCAAGAAATGGGAGTACATCCCACATTTTAAATGGAGTGCTGTTTCAAAGCCTAGGTTCGGCTTTTGGCTGTGTGGACAAGGAACCCAACCTGTGCCAATCTCAGTTTCTTGGCATAAAACTGAGCTAGACTGTGGTGTGTTGGACAGGAGGAAGAGATCTAGAGTTAGAGAAACTGGGTTGGAATACTGCTTCTGCTGCTGACTAGCTTTTTGATCTTGGACGATAATAACACCTCATGTTTATATAATATATTGGAGCTCACAAAGGGCTTTCCTCCCATTTTACTAATGATACATTCACCCTCAGGTCATGGCCTTGGGCCCCTGCTGGAGCACAGAATTTGAGTCAGAAGGAACCTTAGCAGCTACTTGGTCCAACCAAAGTAAAATATAATTAGATGCCGTAGGATAAGTGGCAATCCCTTAACTATATATGTGTTGTAAAAATCACTGGGATCTCTTCCACATCTGACAAATCTGATGTCATTGTACATTTTACTCAGTATATTTTCAACAGTGACTGTGTGTGTGTGTGTGTGTGTGTGTGCACATGTGTGTGCCTGTGTGATGAAAACAGGTCTTGATTTGGAGTCAAAGTTAGAATCCCAACTGTGTGAGATTGAGCAAGTCCGTTCCACTCTGGACCTGTTTCTTTATCCATAAATCAAAGCCCAGCAACTATGAGATCTTAGTTGCCTTATTAAGTGCTTAATTCATTCATTCATTTATTCATCCATCCATCCATCCATCCATCCATCCATCCATCCATCCATCTATCCATCCATCCCATACTCCAGGTTCATAATTAATCTGTTAATAATAGCCCACCTGTTCTACATGGTGCATTGCCTAGCCTGACAAATCTTTTTCATGTGTCTGCCCTGACCTACCTTGTGCGTTTGTAGAATGCTGGCTTCATTTGGAATCAGAGAACCTTAGTTTGAATCTCAGTTCTTCTACTTAGACTCCTGTATGACCTTGGCAAATTATTTAGTTTCTCTGAAGTTCAGTTCCTTGTCTGTCACATAAGGGGATGGGGTGATGTTGAATTAGATTCTCCCTTCAGCCTCTAGTTCTATGACACTGTACATGACCCCTCTGGTCCTTAGCTTCTCCTCTGTATAATGAGGGGATGGGCTAGATGGCCCTGAAGGTCGCTCCCAGCTGGGAATCTGTGATCCTGGGCTAGGAGGGGAGCATTAGAAAGGGGTGTGACTAGAAAGGGGGAATGGTAGGGATACTTTCTCCACCTAATCTGCTGCCTTTGTAGTTAGGGTTTGGTTAAGCTGATTCACCGGGTATAGAGTAAGGTGAGGACTAGGGTGTGCGTCCCCATCCCCCACCTTGCTTAACTCAGCATCCCTTTAGGCCTGTTTGCCAGCACTAATGGGGCCCAGACTGATAGGTTCACCCACAGGCAATGGCTTTGCATCCTTGATAGATATTTAATATTATCCTGAGTCTTACCATATACTTCTAAATAGAAAATGGCAGTAGGTACATGTATTTGTGCATATGTATCCATGTGTGTGTGTGGGCATGTGTGATTGTATATGTGTGTGTATGTGTGGTGGAACGGGCCCTAGATTTATATTTGAACCTGGTTTCCAACACTATCTCTGTCATATGTGTGACCCAATCCAAGTCACTTAAAACTCACTCAGCCTCCATTTCTTACCCTACCAGGTAAATATATTGATTAGGAAAGTCATTATTGGTTAATTATTGCTTACCCATGCTTGCATATATCCATATTATGACAGTCCATTCATAGAACTACTGACTTCTTCATTAAAATAAACCTGATGCTGTACCACGATGTGTGGCTCAAGTATATTTAAAAATTAAAATTGCCCCGGGGAATAGCCACAATTTGGTTGATCTAAATACAAATTTTCTAATCTGTTAAATTAAACCAGGGTGGATGAGAGAGGGATTCTTTAAGAATCCTTTCAACAATAAAATCCTGTGATCCACTGGTCTGAAGAAAGCTAATCTTTGACTGGTCAGCCCTGCCTCGTGTTTGAAGTTGACCCTTCCAATGGCAGTGTGGGTAAAAATAGGAATGCCCGAAGATATCCTAGTGGGAAGAGCTGTACAGGGGCCTGGGAGTGCTGGGCTGGGGGTACAGTCTGGGCTGTGATGCTAACTAGCTTTGGGACTGAGTAAATCACAGCCACTCGACTTTCTGTTTCATCTCCGGTAAAATGAGAGGGTTCAGATTCTCTGGCCCCTTGGGTCCCTTTTAGCTCTAAAATTCTAGGGAAAAAAAGGATTGTTTATCAGAGGGTAGTTTGGTTTATAAGTGACAGATTACAGGTAGTTAAGTATTCTGGATTAGATGAATGGCATGTGAGGAATGTACTAAAAGATTTTTAGCTGCAGCCTCAGGTTGCCATCCCACCGGGTCATTTACATTACGGGAAGTATACCATGTCCCAAGCTTTTTATTCTCCTTTTTTAAAAGACTCCTAGTGTTTAAACTAAACTCAATTGAGAAATCATTTTACATTCTCCTTAAAGACAATCATTCTTGGCTATTTTAAAGTAAATGCCAAAAAGGAGATTATCATAGCTATTTTCCTGTCCCCTCTCTTTCCCCCTATGCAAGCCATTTTCATTTTAAAAATAGCACTGTCCTACTAGGCCGAACTTGGCCCACGCTGGTGTCCTCTTATGCGAGTTGTTTGATTTAAAAATAGAACAGTCCGAGTAGATTTGTATCAACCAGCTGATAGCTGATCTATGGAGTAAAGTCTGATGGAGCTCTAAGTTCTGGGGAAGGCCCGTTTGGGGCTCCTGGGGTGACCCAGTTCTATTTTTGCCTCTGTTATCAACAAATTGGAGAGAGCTTCTCTTTGCTAAGGCGATCATTTCAATGCATTTACCTGGTAGGCTTTACTCTTGGCTAAATTTAACTTTCCCAAAGACTTGGGTTGGGGGGCGGGGTGAGATTATGTAATTTGGATGAAAGGGAAATTTGCATTAGATAGCAGTTAAGGGGGAGAATCTTTCAGAGTAGCAATCACCCCCAGACTGCTTTTAGATCAGTCAAATTGGTGCTCTTCTCCAGGGCAATTTTAATTTTAAAATATACTTGAACCACATGGGGTAGAGCATCAGTTGTATTCTAATGAATAAGTCAGTAGTTCTATAGACAGATTACTGTAATACAGATACATGCAGGAACATGAAGCGATAATTAACCAATAATGACTTTCCCATTACATACGATTCCAAACTTAGTTGAACGATTTTGGCTTTGGATGTAATTTTCTCGTTTATTTTCTTTCATCCCTAGGTGGTGTTAACTTTTTTGTATTGTTAGAAGTGTATTGGCTTCTGATTGGGCTGTTTTGTTTTAGAGGACTTCTCTCCCTTCCACCCCGCCCTCCCTCCCAATTATCAGTATTTATAAACTGTGGCAGAAATTCTTTTCTCTTTTGAGATTTCTTCAGGCTTCAGGACAGCTTTCCTGATTCCAAGTCTGATTCTTTCTCTGACTCCACGTCCAATCTCTGACCAGAGCCATAACTAGGAATTTTTGACCCTAAGCAGACCAACAAGAACCATCTCCTGGACAATTATTAGGAGAAGTACCTTCAGTTTGTGGGCACCAGGCAACCCAAGGGAGAAGAGAAAAACTCTGGGGCACTATGAGACCACTGTGGAGGGGACTGCACCACTGCCCCCCACCACATCCCCAAGAGACAGGCCTCATGGCAGCTTCCTAGTTTATCTAATTATTCTCAATAACTAGGTGCTAAGGTCATTCTTTCTTCATGCTTAACATCTAAGAAGCCTCATTACGGGGGAAGAAATTGCATCCCTTACTGATACATGTGTTTGATTGAAGCCACCTCCATATTCTCCCAACCTTCAACCAACAACAAAAAAAAACTCTCAAAGTATCAAAAAATATTAGGGATCGTTTATTCCAACAGATAGGAAAATTGAGGCCCCAAAGAAACTGGTACCTGTGGCCACAGAGTGACCTCATTCAACTCTGCCGCATTGGAAGATGAGCTGGGGGGAGTCATCATAAACTTCCACACAGACTGTGAGAGCTAGACGGGATCTCCATGACCACATTATTCAATCTTCATTTTACAGAAAGGAAATAGAGGCCCAGAGTTCATTTCGGAACAGGAACTCAAACCAGACCAGGTCTCGTGACTCTAGCGCCACAAATCTTGACAATCTCAGGTGCACTGACCCTTCCCAAGTCAGAGCCTCTGGTCTCATAACTCAGGACAAGAATCGGGGCAAGGAGGGGAATCCCATGGTCTTTCCAGGTGTGTTTTGGCCCCAGATTTCCCTCTCTAAGAAAAAGCTTGGGTAAAGATTCTAGGGAAAGAAAAGCTCCCCAAGGTAGGAGGCAGAGATGTGGCCTTCCAATTGGCCCCCAGCCCACCCTAGTTATGTTCTATTTCTGACACTTATTGGCTGTGTAACTATGGTTAAGTCACCAAACTCTGTACCCTAGACATTTCTCCACCTCTAATTTATAGACAAGTTGCTGATACGTATCTGGGAAGGAATTTCTACACTGGGAGTTGGCTAAATAGATGAAATCACTAATCTAGATGTAAAAAAAACAGCTCAGGTAATTATTAATGAGTACATTAACAATTTGGAGTTAAGTTCTAGAAAAATATGCTGAGTATTTTCTAATAACCCCACCCTGTAAGGCTACCCTCCATCTGCTCTGTATTTATTCTTTTTGTTCTGATTTGTACACGTTGTCTCCTCCCATTAGAACATAAACTCCTTGAGGGCAGGGACTGCTTGTACTTTTCTTTTGCATCTCCAGGGTTTATCCTAGTACCTAGCACATAGTTGGCTTGGTAAGCAATCTAAAATTTTTTTGTTAAGATAAATAATTTACTCCTTAAATGAATACACATTAATAATTTATTTAAGGAAGTAAAATAATTTACTCCTGAAATGAATACCTTGACATTTTGACAGACCTTTTGCCCTGCTAAATTTGAAGCTAAGATAAGACAGTGAAAGCAATCATTCAATTGACCACTAGTGGACTGTCTAACCCTGGGTAATTTGCTCTCCCTCTTGGGAAATTTAGCTTTCCCATCTGTGAAATGGGAAGTAGGGATTGGACTAGCTCTCTCCAGTGCTAATATTTTCTGAAATTATGTCTTTTTTCCTGTAGCTATTGATAGTTTGTGTTCATTTTGGAAATTTGTATGCTTTGTCCGCTTTGCTGCTTGGAAGTGGCTCTTGGTCTTGTATGCTATTTGCAGATTTTTTTCTTTCTTTCTTTCTTTTTTTTTTTTTTTGGAGGAGGGACGGCGGTAATTAGGGTTAAGTGACTTGTCCAGGGTCACACAGCAAGTGTCAAGTATCTGAGGCTGGATTTGAACTCAGGTCCTTCTGACTCCAGAGCTGGTGCTCTATTCACTATTTGCAGATTTTTTTTTTTTTTACAGATTAGGTGGTTATTACCTCTCAAATCCTTTTTTTTTTTCTCTTCAGCCAGTGGAGAGCAGTTTAGATTATAACATCAGAGTAGCACATAAATGCAAATTACGTAAGGGTGACATCTACTCAAAGAAAGGAAAAAACAAAACAAGGATAATTATATTTCCAGTCTTAAAGTCATGTCAGCTTCTATTTAATTTCTTTATTTTGTACCAGTTTTAGCATAGATTTGAAGATTGTAGAAGAATAATTTTTGATGACATTTTTCCTATTTCTTGTCCTTTTGGCACTTTTATTAATCTATATGGCTTTCACGGTGAGGGTTGCCTGTGTATTTTGTGTCTTTGGTTGGGTTATGCATATTGATGGATTTTTTTTTGCTATCTTTTATTTATACAGCCCATAAATGTCTGCTTATGTTTTCCCCTTCCTACTTTCCAGATAGTCAAACTATAAACCTTTTGCGTTGGTACCAAACTACCATGTTACCATATTCTCAGAGGCTTTGTGGTATAGTGGGAGAGGACCCAGGATCATATTTCATCAAGGACGTTTGCAGGTTCCATGATAAGAAATGTACTGTGAGCAGGTCACACAAACTCTCTGAGCCTCAGCTTCCACATATGTAAAATGGGGCTAATCATGCCCATACAAGCCGCCTCACAAGTTTGTATTAAGGATCAATTGAGATCAATCAAACAGTTATTAATTGGCTACCACCTGCTTGGCACTGTATTAGGTCCTTAGGATACAAACTTGCAATGATCCCTGCCCTCCAGGAGTTTACATCCTATTGTTGAGACTGCATCTACAAATATTATACGTGTGTGTGTTTATATATATATATGTACACATGTAATTAAAAGTATATTTTAATCACAGCAATAATTACTCTTGTTATTTAGAAGGAAAAATAATGCTACTAGATAATCAGGAGGCAGTCCCTGTATTTTCTGAAATAAGTCAAATCCTCGTTAACATGAGTTTTTCTGGTTTGGTTAAATCCTAAAATTCTCAAGTTACTAGGCACTAAAATGTCAGGTTTTCAGCGGAAACTAGTGGCTGTTGGTATTCTTGTTGCCCAATTAGTGAGCAAAGAGAATGAAATCCTATCTGACAGGCATTTATTATCTATAATAATAACTCCCCTTTGTCATATTCGTATCATATGGTTCTAGAGCTTCAGGTGGGCTCTGAAGCCAGATCATCTCTCTTGTTCTACAGAGGAGGAAATTGAGAATCAGGGAGGGTGGGTAAATTACTCAGGAGTGTCAGAGGTTGGATTTGAACCCAGGTCTGCTTACTCTAATAGTCTTTTTCCACCATACCAGTGTCTCCTATAAACTTTTAAAGTTTGCAAAGGACTTTTCTCAAAATGCTGTTAGGTAGGCAATATGGGTATTATTTTTCTACTTTACAGATGGGAAAACTGAGGCTCCAGTGACTTTTCCATGATCTAATACTCTTTTTACTAAGCTGCCTCTTGCCTACTAAGTATTGGGCACTCATAGAACCCAAAAGTCTGTATTCATTCCCTTTGGATAGACTGTCATGCTTGTCCAGTGTTATGGAAACAGATACTGAGTACTAGGAAGTGAGGAGAAAAAAGAAATATTTACTGTGTGCTTACTGTGGAAACAGACACTGAGTACTAGGAAGTGAGGAGAAAAAAGAAGTGTTTACTACATGCTTACTGTGTACTGTTCACTGCGCTAAGCACCAGGCATGGACATGGTAAATAGTAAAAGCAGTATTGGTTCTGCTCTCAAGAAACTAACCTACTAGGGGAGGACAATACATAGAGGGAAATGGTGGCTAGCTAGAAGGGATTTGGTCCAGGAAGTCACAAAGATGGTGAGTGGAACTTGCAAGGCAAAATCGACTGATTTTTCCAGGGATGGAAGCATGGATTTAATGACTATTCCCACACCTACAGGCGCGAGAAACAGGATGTGGTTTGGCAGGAAGATGTCCAGAGAGCAGAAGGATGGGTCTAGATTGGACTAGGTGTGGTCCCCTCTCACCAGTCAGGAGTCCTGGGTCCCAAGGTGAGAGCTGGATTTCCTCTTTGGAGGCAGAGGGTGGAGGGTGGAGATCAGCATGGTAATAACCTGACCAGGATATGGGTAGTGAGTACACTCAGGATATTCCTCAAAAAGTAAACAAAAGCAGGCTAACAGAAGCATATCATGCATCTGACTGGAGTCAGATGAGCATTTATTAAGTGCTTATTGTGTGTCAAGAAGTATGATAAGTGCTGGGGACAGAAGAAAGGCAAAAACACAGACTGCCCTCAAAGGGCTCACACTCTAATGGGGGAGACACCATGTAAACAATGATGTACGTACAGGATACACATAGTGTAAATGTAAGGTCATCTGAGAAAAGGCGTCTTGTACAAACTGATATGGAAATGTTATTTACACGATTGCACATTTACAAACTATATCGGATTGCTTACTATCTCAAGGAAGGAGGGAGGGGTAGAATTTAGAACGCAAAACTTTTTTTTAAAATGTTAAAAAATGTTTTAACATGTAATTGGGAGAAAAATAAAATATTATTTAAAAAAAAACAGTGTGTTTCTCTGGTGGGTGGAGTGGAAGAAATGAAACAAAGTTTCCTGCAAAAGCCAGGATGTGAGGTGAGTCTTGAGGGGCACCAAGAGGTGGAGATGAGGAGAGAAAGCATTCTAGTGTGATTGCTGAGGATAAGATGGAGGGTGGTGTCTTCTGGGGATGAAGAGCTTGTAGGTGCGCCTGAGTTTTAAAGATGAGAAAGATTTTGACCCTAGAATAAAGATGCTGAAATGTCAGCACTGGGCTGTCAAAACTACCTCTTGTTTGCCCCATTTCATGCTCTTGGGCTATTGACTCAACTTAAGGGAAGTCGAAGGGTGGCAGGGCGGATGGACACAGCCAGAAATAGGAGTTGATTGTCAGTCTACAGTGAGAGTTAAGAAGAGAAACCTAAGGATGTGTGCTTAAGGATTTGGGGCTAATCTGGCCCCCTCTGGAATGCTGGCCAGCCAGAATCTGCTGGAATGTACATGATCCCAATGAAAGGATGCGTCATCTTTAGAGCAGAAAGGAGCCTGAGTGGCCAGGCTGCTGTTAGAAAGAAACACACACACACACACACACACACACACACACACACACACACACGCACACACACACACACACACACGCACACACGCGCACACACGCACACACACGCACACACACGCACACACGCGCACATACGCACACGCATGCACACGCACGACTCTCTGGGGACTCATTGGCAGTGTTTCCTACGTAGCTGCCTAGCACTGTCTCCCCAGGCTTGGCCTGTGAGGGAAGCTAACCCCCAGCTTCCCTTCCGTGCCTAAATCCTTTTAGGAGGAGGCAGGTGAGCCATTGATCAAGGGCTAGAAAGTAACCTTAGTGATAGACTCCCAATAAGGCCCAGAGAAGTTAGATGCTTTGTTGGGCATCACACAGGGAATGAGAAGTAGAATAGATATAAACATACCACACCGAAGGTAGCTGGATAAGCCAATGACTCTTAGGATTAAAGAGTACAGTAGCCTGGAACAGAACTATCCCCTAGAATATGACACAGTGCCATGATTACCTTAGACTAAAATGTTGGTGACTAACAGGGAGGTGGACCATGTCTTAGGTAGGCAGTGGGTATAGGTAAATGAGGAGATAAATCAGGACCATGGAAGGTCTAACAGATCCAACTTAAAATCTCCCTCCCTTTCCTCCTTTCCCCCTTTGGATTACCAAGGCAAAGTAAGTAGACCGCTCCTATCCCTTTTCCTGTACTCTCCAGGGATGTCTTTTTAATTTCAAAGTATATGGGAGGGAGGGGAGAATATAATAAAAAGTCTGCCAGTCTGTGCTTAGGGAGCATCTTGATTTCAATCTTGCCTATGACACCAGTTTTGAGCCAATAAACACAAGTGGCTTCACCAGTCTTAGCTTCACTTCTTCAATCACCTCCCGACCCCTTCCCTTTACAACGGCCAACCTCCATTCCCCTCTGGGCTCTGCTTCTAACTTTTTGTGCCACCCTGCTCCTTCCCCCTTTCAGGGTATCCCTCACCCCACCCCTGACTTCTTGTGCTTTTCACGTCTCTTCTATTTGTTGTCTTTCTCCATTAGAGTGTAAGCTTCTTGAGGGCAGGGATTTTCTTGCTTTCTCCATGCGTTTGTATCCCTAGTACTTAGGGCCCTGTCACATACTAAACCAAAATAACATTTATTAAGCTCCTGCTAAGTGCCAGGCACTGTGCCAAGTGCTGGGGATACAAAGAAAGACAAAAAACCCAGAAAAACAATAATAAACAGTCCCTGCTCTCTAGGTGCTCATAATTTAACGTGGGAGACAACATGAAACAACAATGTACACACAAGTTATATGCAGGATAAATTAGGGCTAACTAATAAAGGATCGTGGTCTTGGTGTCTCTCTTGCCTGAAATGCTCTCTCTCCTCACCTCCCACTTCTAGATTCCAGGATTTTCTTCAAGATTCAACCCCAATACCACCTTGTACAAGAGAATTTCCCTGGTTTGGCTACATCTGCTCAACCATCTACTGCTCACGGTTTCCCATTTACTTATTGTCTCTCCTAATAGAATGTAAGCCCCTTGAGGCCAGGCATGGTGTCTCTGCCATTCTTTGTCTCCTCTAGAACTGATAATAGCACTTAATAAATACCTGTTGACTGGATGATCTACAAAATGGGGATAATATTAGCTTTAATCCATACTTCATCGGGTCCCTATGAGGATCAAATGAGATAATGTAGGACAGGATACCCATGCCATCCTTTATTATTTTCCCTTCTGCAGTACCTTGGACTATCAGATTAAGAGCTAAAAAAGACCGGAGTATGTATTTTGCTCTGAATTGTTCATTTTAAAGACGAGGAAACTGAAGTTCAGAGAGATGAAGATCATGTATTTAGTGATTAGGAGAGCTAGGGTGTGAACCACGTGCGCAGACTCCAAATTTCACATTCTGAAATTCATTTTTTATTTGTCGCTGTGCACAAAAATATTGGAGGAGACAATGTGACTTACGGTGACTTGGCGTGTTCCCGAGATTGAATCTGGTTTGTGTCAGCCCAGAGCCTGGCACATTGGGCCATTGGCTCCATTTCGAAAATGCTGAAATGGATGAACTTCAGAAAGGACTCTTAATTCTGGTCTCTCGCCTCTCCCACCCGTCCTCTCGAAGCTGCTAAAAGAAGCTTCCCCAACCCCAATGAAAGCATCCCACTCTTCTACTTAAAAGCTTTTCTTTAATATTGCCCTTTGCTTCTAGGATTGGAATTTGAGGCCCTTCCCAGGATGGCTCCAGTCTCCCCTTTCTATGTGGTGTTTCCTTTAAATCCCTTGGCTGTGGTTGTGTATTCCAGCCAAAGGGGCAAACTTGTTGTCCTTGTGCTCAGTGGTCCATTTTCTGCCTCAGTTCTGTGCCTTTGCAAGGGCTGTTCCTGGTGCTTTAAACCTCCCCCTCCCCCGCCTCCATCCCTTAGAACCTCTGCCTCCCTCTCCAGAATATCAGGGGGTTATGGAGTTGTTTGCATGTGGTATCCTGCCCCTGGAATGTCAGCTCCCTGAGGGCAGGGATTGTTTTTCACTTTCCTGTTGTATCTCCAGGGCTTGTCATGGTGCCTTCTCACTTAGATGCTTAATAAATGCAGGTTAGGGACCTATCCTGCTCCTCAGGGAAGTCCTGGTCATGTTGCCCTATACTTCTTCCTTTTTATCTCATCTCTTGGGCTAGCTTTTCCCTGCTCTTCCTTCACCACCATCCCATTTTGAATCCTCCCCACCCTTCCCTTAGTTCTCCCTCATCATTCCCACTGGTCCCTCCCTTCATCCTCCCTCTCCTCCTCCCTTGACTTCCCCCTCCAGTCTCTTCTTCATCTTTCCTCTTCCTCTCCTCTTAATTCTCCCTCTCTCCTTTTCCTCTTCCTCCTCCTTCCTCTCCCTCTTCCCCTATCTTTTCTTATATCCTCTCCTCCTTCTCTCTCCTCTTTTCCTCTCTCCTCCCTTTTTTTCTTTCCCTTCCTACTCCTTTTCTTTCCTCCCTCTTTTCTCTCCTCTCCTATATTTTGTCTTTCTCCTCTTCCTCTGCCTTCTCTCTCTTCTTCCCTCCCCTTTTCTCTCCCCTTCCTCTCCTTTTTCCCCCTTTCCTCCTATCCTCCTCCCCTCCCTCCTCTGTCCTCATCTATTCCCTCCTCTTTTTCCTCATTTCCCCCTTCTTCTTCTTTTTCCTCCTCTTTCCTCTTCTCCCTTCTTCCTCCTCCCTTTCCTCCTCTTTCTTCCTTCGATCCCTTCTTTTTCCTTCTCCCATTCCTCCTCTTTCTCACTTCTATCTTTCCCTTTTTCCCCTTCATCTTCTCACTTCTTCTTCCCCTCCCTCCTTTTTCTTCCTTCCCTCCCTCTTCTTCTTCCTCCCTCTTTTTCCCCCTATTTTCCTTTCCTTTCTTCCTCCTCACCCTCCTCTTTTTAATCTTTCCTCCTTCCTCTTCTCCCTTCTCCCTCTTCTTCCCTGCTCCCCTCTTTTCCCCCTTTCTCCCCTCCCTATTCTTTCTCCCAGTCTCTCTAACACTCTCCCTAAAGATCGAGTGGCCCCATTCTATGACTCCTACAACTAAAAAACAAACAAACAACAACAAAAAAAAAACCCTTCACAACTCAAAACCAAGATGGAATACAGTCTCAGAGATACCATAATGGCGACTGGAGATACTAAGACCCTACAACTAAGAGCTGGAAGGGAGCTTGAAAGATCATCTCTAATCCTGCCCCGTCAACAGTTGAGGAGACCAAGGCCCAAGAGACTTGTCTAAGATCTCTTGAGTAATAAATAGCTGGGACTCTTACTCCCACGACACTAACAACTGAGTGGTGATTTAACCGTTTAGGAACGGTCAGGAGTAGCACCGTGATGGAGTCCTATCCCAACTCCCATGACCCTTGGGTTTCTAGCTCCCAGCCCAGGCAAGGCATGCCGTGAAAAGAGCCCTGGGCCTGGTCCCTGCCTGGGCAGCAGCAGGTCAGCTAGGGGTGGTAATGTGAGCTGAGCCTCTGACCACTGGAATCACAGTCAAGGTCCACGTCATGTTTATGCCAAAGGGAGGGCTCGGCTGCTGTTGCCTCCTGAAGATTCTCCCCTTTTTTGCAGATGCTGAGAAGCATGTGTCATATGAAATGAAAGCCATCATAGAGGCGCACACAGACACACACACACACTCACACACACACACACACACACACACAGAAGCATGTCCAATGCCTTCCTATGTCCACTGTTGGTTCAAGCATGGTAGCAGAAGTGGCAGCAGGGCCAGCTCCTTACCGGTCACACCAGCCAAAATAATGGCTCACAGACCATTCCAGTCCTGCGTAATTTAGTTAGTGTCAGTGGAGGGGGGCGGGTGCCTTTTATTGTTTAAATCGCCCCGTGTTTTTAAGGACCTGTAACCTGAGCTTTGATCACTCACTGCTCTCTCGGCTGCCTTCGTTCCCTGGTATGCTCTGATGCATTCAGCACATGTGGTAGTATTGTACGCGAGCGGCAGTCAGGGCGATTTACAGTCTGCTTCCCCCTCCTGCGAGAAACAGCAAATCACCCACAGTGAGCAACTCGGGAGGCTTGTCAGCAGTCTGCAGCCGATTTCTCTGGGCGTGAGGCTCCTCCACACCATTTAGAGGCTGGAACACTGTGCAAGAGCGAGCCACCGAATCTTGTCAAGCTCTCATCTCAGGGGTAACGATCAGTTACAAAAACCGAAAGGCCAAAATATGGATTTTTTTTAAACAGAAGAATAATAGACGCTTTGATGTAAGAAACACCCAGTTTCTTGTCTAGGAAAGCTAAAACGGGCTACATGAGCAGTTGGAAATCTGGAGAGCAGGGCTGGGTCTAAACAGCAGCTTATTCTGTGACTTGCCTGGGAACCGGCAGTAAATGGACTTTGGTTTCAATGCTTTGAATATTTACGGTGGTTTTGGATGTTGGAATACAAGCCTTAGTCTCTCCTGTTTCATAAGCTTACCTAATTACAGACATGAGTGAGGAACCAAAGGAGAAAAATGTGAAACCTGTCCATAGGAAAAGGAAAGGCAAAAAGGTAAGACATGAATAAGCAACATGTTCTATGCATTGTTCTCTCTCTCTCTCTCTCTCTCTCTCTCTCTCTCTCTCTCTCTCTCTCTCTCTCTCTCTCTCTCATAATCTTTATGTTTTGATGCTGGGATCTTCCTAGATTCGATTTTGGGCTTAGGAAATGGAGACGGTGCTAGAATCAGAATGCTTTTGTCTTGTCTGACCAGCAATGGGTGTGTTCCATGTTGGAGGAAAAAAAATTTTGAACTAATGTACATTACTAAAATATTTAAAGAGTTAAACATAATCATATAAATTTTGTGAATGTAGTGTTTTTTCAGATTGCTATATGAGATGATTAAGTAAACACATCTTAATTATGGAGGGGGGTGTTGTGGGAGGATTTTATCCTGCCCCCACCCCCACCCAATTTTTCAGAATGCCTGTTAATCAACAGGGTGTGATCAGTAAGGAATATTATGGTATATATTTTTGCCTAAATGAGATTTTTGGCACATCTCAGGAAACCTGTGGTCATCCTTTTAAAGCACAGCATGAAATGAATTCCATTTTAATCATTAATCGGTATAGAACTGAGCATTTTACTCTGGAATTTTCAGTTTTCATATCCCTTGTTTCTCTTTTTATCACCAGTGAACCAGAGTCTAACTGTGACACATGTAAACAGGAAAATGGCCACAAATAAAATGAGTGATAACCGTCAAGTTCTTTTTAGACCTGTAGATCCTGTCTAATTTTTTTGACCAGGCAGAAAGGAAAGAGAGATAGGTGTGTGTGTGTGTGTGTGTGTGTAAATGGGCATTCACTTTTAAAACATGCATCTGGAATAGGAAAAAAAAAAGTCTTCTTAGGTATGCCTTTTGTCATGGTTCACTTTGTGAAGCATGATGCTTTAGGGTGTGCCCAAAATAAGAAAGGTAAATTTACCTAGTTGAGGAAAAGGAAATCTCCTTTCTGGAGTGGGATTAGAGTTCACTCTTCCTTGAAGGGATTTTCCTCTCTATATCTCTGCCTTCACACGTCATCATTTCCAAATCCTATTCTTTGATTCTGGCTCTGTTAAGCTTCCATTTATTGGGACCCTTGATTGTCCTGCATGTTTCTTCCATTTAAAATGCTACTTTCAGGCATTGTGTCATATACTGGGATGCAGAAGATCCTACAAAGGGATTGGTTTTTTTGGTTTGGCTTTGATTGGGGAAAGACCAAGATTCCAGCTAGCACCAGGCATCTCATTTCCTCCCACTGTCCTTGTGTGTGTATATGTGTGTGTGTGTGTGTGTGTGTGTGTTCTTATGGAAGATTCATTTGAGTCTTGGAGGTAACCTCTCTCATGAGAATGCCTTCCTGACATATATTTCCATATATGCCAGTTCTGGGGCAGTGGTCCAGCGTCTATCAGATAGTGAAGCCTGCCAGACTGGCTTTGAACCATTCCTGACTTTGTCCACATTGTATCAGCATGGATGGTGATGTTGCAGAAGTGGTACTATGATATTCTGATTCACCCCCACCCCCACCCCACCCAAGGGTGGAGGGTGCAGCTGCAAGCCCAAATGATTTGTTTGTTGTCTTGTATAGTGGTGTGTTAGGCTCTAGGAAAATGGTCATCTGTGCTCATGTTGATGAGCCCCTCACTGCCTTAGGTATCTTAGGACCTTTCCCATGATCCTTGAAGAAGACATGGCAGAGAGAGCCCAGGCTTGTCTATACAGATCCATATGAGTGTGTTCCAGATGATAGTAAGTGCTGTCTGGGTCACTTATAAATAATTGAGTCTTTGTATGGCATCATTTCGTATCTATAGATTTTTGAAGTCTCTTTGCTATCTTAATAGATTTCTTCTTTTGCTTCTCATTAAGGTTTTTTGTTACTTCACAGAGATCTCTGTTTAGAGAGTGGTTGTTAACCTGGGTTCCATGTTCAGATTTCAGGAAGTCATGAAATTGGATGAAAAAGAAGTCTTTCTTTTCACTAACCTTTTGCTGAAATTGACTATGTCCTTCAGCTAGTTTAGGGCTGTTCTGAAAAAGGATTCCATAAGTTTCCCCCAGAATACCAAAGGATCCCATACCGCAAAAAAATGATTAAGAACCTCAGAACTGCAGAATAGTATTGAATCAGTGATCTTTGCCAATATGTCAACCAATGTCTAGCAAGACTTTTCCATTTTATAGCAGGGACTCAATAAACATCTATCTAGCCTCTCAAAGGGAGAAGCAGGTGTTTTTCTCCCCAAAATAAAAAAGATGAGGGGGTATTTTTAATTCTTAGAAAAATCCATTTTCTTTGATGTCTACCTGAACTAAAACCATGGAAGGCCCATATGTTGCAGATGAGTTTACAGGACCGGAAAATCACAATGGGTGTTTTCAGATCTGCAAAAACAAATCAACAGATACCAGCGGGTGTGGCCACATGAGAGCTTTCAAACCTCCATCAGACACCATGTGTCGCAACAAATTCCCCAAGCATTTCAGACAATATTTCCTAAATTGTATATTTGGAGATATCCTAGGGAAGAGATAGGGGTAATATTTTCACACAGGACTTTAAATTCAAGAACCTGCAATGAATGTGTAGGATGTCATTATAGAGAAACACTCAGAAGAGGTATACTTCACTCAATGAGAAAAGCACTTTTTCAAGGGACCATTTTATACACATATACACAGGTGTACATGTGCATGCATGTGTATGTATGTATGTGTGTATATATATATATATATATATATATATATATATATATATATGTAAAACATCTGCATTGGCATTCAACAGGCATTTTGCTTGGTTTGTACATTATTGGCAAGCCTCGTATTGGTGCTTGTTAGAGAAAAACATAAAACAAAACAAAATAACCCAAGTCCCATTTGTTTTCACCTTCTACTTCTAACAATATTAGAGTTTCTCTCTTCACCCATTAGGTGTTTCCTTTTTCCTTCAGGAGGTAACACACTAATAACTAAGACACCTGAACTCTAGTTCCGATTAACCTTGAACCTCAGTTTCCTCATCTGGAAAACAGGGATAATAACTCAATCTCCCTCACAGAGATCTTCTAGGGATCATTGTACCATAGACTTGGAGCTGAAGAGAACCTTAGAAACCATCCAGTTCTACACACTTATTTTAGAGATGAGGAAGCTAGGGCCCAGATAAGGATAAAAGGATCATAGATTTAAAACTAGAAGAAACCTTAGAGGCGGTATAATCCTACTTTTTCAGCTTATTAAATTTATAATTTTTACTCAGTCTACATTTAGGCAGCTGGACGGCACAATTAATAGAGTGCTAGATTTGTAGGCAATGGAGACATGAGTTTGAATCCTGCCTTAGACACTTACTAGCTCTGTGACTTTGGACAAGTCACTTTTCTATCAGACTCAGTTTCCTTGTCTTTAAAACAGGGATAATAATAGCACCACTTCCTAGGTTGTCGTGAATGACAAAATATTTATAAAGTGCTTGACAGACCTTAAAACACTAAATAAGTAGAAATTATTATGGCTTATGTGTAATCTGGGGTAGAAAGAGGTTAAGCGATTTGGCCAAGGTCATTTAGGCAGTGAGTGGCCAGCCTGGGCATTTGAACCTCTGTCTCCAAAGCCTGAGTCTCCTCCCTTGTACCAAGCTGTTAGTCAAAGGCAACGAAGGTGAATAGTGTGTGAATGGAGACAGTGCAACAGGGGCCATATTTTACAAACGACGAGATGAGCGTGGCCACTAGAGAACTTTCTTATTTCAGTTTAAGGAAGGAGAAAACAAAAGTAAACCTTCCAGATGAGGCCACAACCAGAAAGCACTTTGTAAACCTCAGAAGCACTCTGTCAATGTTATTATTATTGTCAGTGTTGTTAACAAGCCTCTTAAAAATGCCTGATGTGTGTTACAGTTAGACAGTGTTCCAGGTATAGAGTTTGCAAAGATGAAAATCAATAATTCTTGCCCTCAAGGAGTTGACAGTCTAGCAGATTTGGAGTGGCACATTCCTGCCCGTTATCATTCCCTAAATGCACTGCTTTTGTCCAGTTATGTCTGACTCTCCATGACACCATTTTGGGGTTTTCTTGGCAAAGATGCTAAAGTAGTTGCCATTTCCTTGTCCACCTTATTTTACAGATGTGGAAACTGAGGCAAACAGGCTTAAGTGACTTGCCCAGGGTCAGACAGCTAGTAAGTATCTGAGGCCAGATTTGAAGTCAGGAAGATGAATCTTCCAACTCTAGACCCAGCATTCTAGACACTGGACCTCCTAGAGGCCCAAAATAAAGCACCACTCAATCTTTTGAGTCCATCCAACCATCCAAGCCTGGAAACTAAAAGTGACTTTGGGACTTTGCTGATTTTCAGCATCAATCCAGAGTGCTTCCAGGGCCTCTTTGGGTGGCTGATAATGGAACTGACATCTATGATCACTCTTCTAAACGCCATTGGGAAGTTGTTTGATCCCAGGGACATGGAGGATACATCTCCATTGGCTGATTCAAGACAAATGATTTCCAACCTTCATCACCCTGGTTGTGTTTAGGCCAGTCTTCAAGGTCTACTGCAGACAGCACGTAGACCTGTTGCTGGCTGGTCCAGTGAGTCACTGGACTAGGTCTGCTTATTTTTAGTGCTGGTGGATAAAGGCACATTTTCCTTTTCAATTCCCATTTCCTTTTTAAAAAATAGGACACCAAAATCATTTGCTTTAGAAAAGGTTAAATATATACTCAAAGCCAACCTTCACAGACCTAAGTATTCCCTGAAGGTGGACTTGCAACCTTTTGTGCCTTTTTGTTTTGAACGAGTATCTTGGGTTCACTTCCAACCTAAGCCTCTTGAGGGTAGAGGATTTGTTTGTTCATTACTTTGTATCTCCAGGGCCTAGCACGATGCTTGGCACATAGTAAGAAATTAATAAATATTTTATTAATCGATTCCTTTGTTCTATGGGAAGCTTAACAGTGACACATAGTAGGAGATTCGTAAATGTTTTATTGATCGGTTCCTTTGTTCTATGGGAAGATTAACAGCATCTATTTTGGAGAGGGGGGTGATAATTTCACATTATACTGTTTTCTGTATTCTCTCTTTTCTACTTGTCCCCACAATTATTTATGTATTCTATAGTTTAATTATGATTTTACCTTGGAGTTGCGGAATTTAGGTCATTCATATGTTCTTTGTACTCCTGGTTTCCTGGAGAAACAAGATTTAGGATGGTCTGGAGTGTTTTATCTTGGAGTCATATGTATTTTTTTCTGCATGTTTGGACATTGTTTACATCATGTTGGACCCAGTAGAGTATAAATCCTTCTGAAACAATGCACACTTCTTGACAGCAGAATCTGTTTCGCTTTTGTTTTGCTGGGTATCCCAGGACCTACCATAGTAGGCACTTAGTAAATGTTAATTGATATGAGCCAACAAGCAATGTTTTTTTGGTGAGGAGCTAGATGAAGTAATCTTTAATCGCCCCCAAAATCATTCATCCTTAAGCGTTTCAATGGCTGTTGTTTGCAGAGCACTCGAGGAGACATGGGGAGGTATTTTAAAGAGGAGTCCAGGGACGAATTAGAGAGGACTGCCAATAGCTTTAATCTGCAATATTACATACTAAATTCATTATTGTTTAATCTCTTTCAGTCATGTTTGACTATGACCGCATTTGAGGTTTTCTTGGCAAAGATACAGGAGTATTTGCCATTTCCTTCTCCAGCTCATTTTACAGATGAGGAAACTGAGGCAAACAGGGTGAAGTGACTTGCCCAATTTCACTCAGAAAGTGTCTGAGGCTAGATTTTAACTCAGGAATATGAGCCTTCCTCTATCCACTGCACCACCTGGCTGCCTCAATAAATGGTGTGTGTGCGTGTGTGATCGATCTTCCATCAATCTATTTATCATCTATCATTTCTGGAATCTATTTCATCTATTTTCTCTTTTTCTTTCCTCCTTTCCCTTCCTCTTCCTCTTTCTGACAGTAAAAGCTATTGACACTTGGGATGATCTCAGGAAGTTGTAGCTTCCCACTCATTAGAGGTCTTCCAGCAAAGGCTGAGCAGCTTGTATGATTCTCATTCAGTTATAGATTAGACTATGTGGACGCTGAGGCTCCTTGCAATATTCTGGGATTCTAAGATGCTTGTAACAATCCTGTGTTTTTCAAAACTATCTCATGAAAGAGCAATTACTTTATCATTGTCACCTAAAAACTTTCCCTCTGGTTCATTAATGCTACCTTCTCCAGAAGTACCATTTATTCAGTGAACTTGAAGATTAATGAGACATAGTTTACATGATAGAAGAATCAGGGCATTGGTGTGAAAGGAATAATTTCCTATGCTTCTGTGTAGGCAGCAGGTGGCACTAGTGAGCAAGGCAAGCTGAACTGCCAGGAGGTTGGGTGAAGGGGGAAACCTCACCTCCTTTGTGGGCACAGGATTTCTTTCCTCCAAGAACCATCGTTGGAGCCAGGAAGAACTGGGTTCTCATGCCGCCTCTTGACACATGCTAGTTCTGCAATCCAGGGCAACTTATCTAACCTCTCAGAGCTCTAGGAAAATCTTGAGGGCTCCAAATTGCAGAGAAAGTGCCTTACCTGCATTAGTAGTAGGAGTTTATTCACCTGGGAGTTCCCTGTACCAATAAAATCCCAGACCCCATCCCTATCCCTTCTCCAGGGGTAGCTTTCCTTTCAAACCTAGACCATAAAGCATGGCAGCACAAAGCATGAAAAAGAAAGTAGCTGGCTTGTAGTTTCCTACTATCACTGACTCTTGATTTATTTCTAGACATCTCAGAATTCCTAGTACATTCTAGTGCCACTCTCCCATTTTGTCCTGAAAGCTCCAAAGTCTCAGGTCACTTCCCACTGATCAAACCTTTTGTCTCTTTAGCATCATATAAGGAACACTTTCTCTTCTGCTGTCTTTGTTGTAAACCTTAAATAAAATTCAGAGGTTAGCATTTCTGCTTGCTAACAGGGTTTTATAGAAGACATCTAGGATCTAAATTGAAAGCAACAGATAGAGAACCAATGAGCTTTCATGCCTAGCTAACTGGAAGAAGGAAGGTGACATTTCTAGGATATGTAACTTAGCACTTAGTACAGTTTCTGGCACCCAACAAGCGCTTAATAATGCTTAATGATAGACTGACTGACTGGTTGTATGAGAGGTCTCTGATCAATCTGGTTGTCATCGCCTCACAGCGACGGATGCTTGGCATTGCAACTGCTACTACTGTTGAGTTTCTGCACAAAAGCAGTCCTACCTTCTGATTGGCTTGCACAGTTTATCTCCCAGAAGTCATGAGCTCCAGTGCTTGTACTTTTCTCCCCCAGCCCTTGAATCTCCTATTCATAACTCCCTTTTTCTAGAACTGGGAAAGCAAGCAGTCAGTCCTTCCTCAAGACTCTATTCAAAAGCATCTTATACTAGCAGAACAGAACCTTGTGGCTGCTTCACTGATTATGCTACTATCACATTGTGATTTTCTTAACTTTTTTTCATTGAAAACCTTTGAATAAATTCTTGTATATTTTTAAAAAATTTCTAATGGGCCTGACTTTGTTGCTTTTCTTGTTCTGTGGGTGTTTTATGGAAATGATACGGGTTCGATGGATTTAAGAATGCTTCGGGGTAATTGTTCCTTGATTTAAGGTTATCATGAAGTATACCTATGCCTTGGCATAACTCTAATTACTGTGAAATAGAATTTAGCAAAAGAATGTTCATCTGTGACTCCTCTTTCTTCTCCTATTGACACCTTTTGTTTTCATAACACAAAAACTTCCAATTATACCACTTTTCTTTCTTTATCCTCAGTGTGAATTTTCCTTTTTAACAAATAAATAAGAAACAAGCAAAACCACTTTACTTGTCAATCACATCTGACAGAACATACAACATTACACAATTATAATCCCCACCACTCAGAGGAAAGAGGGAAGTACATTTCCTCTTGTCTTCTCCACGATAATTATAACTACACAGTTTTACCTTCATTTCCTCGTTCTTTCCATATACATTGTTAGAGTCATTGGGTATATTGTTTTCCTGCTTGTGCTTACATCATTGCATCAGTTTATATGAATCTTTTCATGTTTCTCTGAATTCTTTATATTTGTAATTTCTTAAAACACAGTAATATCGCTTTATGTTCTTATAGCAAAGAATTGTTGTTTATATTCTTTTATGACTTATCTCTTAGGGAATGGTTTTTGGTTTGTTTTTGTTTTTTTATTTTTAATAAAAGTTTGTAACCTTTAAAAACTTTAAAGTATATTAAGACCTTTGGGATACCTCATATTTTAGTCAGTTCCCCACATATGTTGGATATTAGATTTTTACCATTTATTTGATATAAGGAGTTTTTCTAATTGAAAATTTACCTGGACTTATCTATATTGATTTTTTTTTGTGCAAAAGCTTTTGAAATCTTTTATGATAACTTGTATCTCTTGTTTGTGGAAGAATTTGCACCATAGCCATAGTTGTGAAAGGTACTTCTGACCGTTTTTCTCTATTCTTTTTAAAATTTAGCCTTTCAGATTTAAGTAATGTGTACACTTGAAACTTATTATGGTGTATAGTGTAAGATTCTTGTCTAACTTTTTTTTCCATACTGCTTTCCAGTTTTCTCTGCAGCTTTTGCATGTTGGATCTTTTCTAGAAGCAATTATTAATGGAAGTGAAAAGAAAACTTTGCTGTCCTATTACTTTATCTTTGACATGGTTCTGATGCATGGATACTGAGGCTGTCTCTCTGTAAAGGGTTTAGCACACAGGCAAGAACATGGTTTGAGTTTGGTTTGGTTTGGAGTGAATAGAACTAAAAGGAAGTCTGAGGAATCACTATTTTTATTTTTGTTGATTCTAGATCAGAGAGCATTTTGTGAGGAATCATGTCAGACTGAACACGTGTTCTTTCCAGAAGGATTCTGAGAGAAAAATTGCTGCCTTGGAAGCAAGTCTGAGCATTAGACGGGGCAGAAGGATGACATTTACTAAAAAAAAATATTAGAAGGATTAACAGGCTTAAGAAATGGAGGATAATTATCCAATAGGAAAAATGAGAAATTCTCCTAATAAGTTTAGGATATTTCTTGTTTCATTTGGTTATGGTAGGGGAAGGACAGGAAGAAGTAAATCTGGACACACACACACACATACACACACACACACTCATCTGGAATGGAAAGACTTTGGGGAGAGCTGAATCACTGCTGTCTACATAAAGAGACAAACAAAATTAATAAATCTCACAGGAGGAATAATGATTTTTTCCTAGATTGGTTCACAAAATGGCTCCCAGAGAGGAATCACTACCTATTGGTGTATTTTATATTAAAGTTTTTAAAGAAGTAATTGTGTCATCCTTCAATGCTTTTGACTCTTATATACAATTGTCAGTGTTAATTTAATTGTTTCCTTAGACAAGCTAACATCTCACAATCTAGAAGCTACTTTCTGCTTGGGTTCCTTTGATAATCTTGTAATTCGAAAGTTATCTAAGTCAGTGGGTATTGCCATAGCCAAGGACATAATAGGAAACATTCCTTTTCTTTGTTTTCCTATCTGCTTCTTCCTTCCCAAAATTCTGGTTTCTTTATTTCCTTCTGAAATTCTCATTTCTTTACTTCTTTCCAAAACTCTCATTTCTTTAGAGATACTGATAGATATTTTAGATTGCTGGTGATGAGTAAATTGACTTAAATACATTAACCCCCACCTGCACCATTTAAGAAGTTCCAATACTTAGTTGAAGCTTATACATCATTAATCTGAGAGTGAGGTTAAATCATTTGTAGGAGGCATATGGTGGTGGAACCAAAAGTCGATCCTTTATTTCCTGCCTGAAGTCCTCTAGTCCCATCCATACCTGAAAATTAATCCCCTCTACATCATATCAGACAATTAGCCATCAATGTTTTCCCAGTACCTCCCATGGCATTCTGTTCTCCTTTTGGATGGCCCAAATTATCAGGAAGTTTTTCCTGATGTCAAGCCTCAACCTGATTCACCTTTATCCTGGTGTCTTCTCTATGTTGATTATCTCCAGTTTATCCTGTATGTATCTTGATCGCACATACTTGTTTGCATTGTTATCTCCCCCATTAGTCCGTGAGTTCCTTGAGAATAAAGTGTTGGGTTTTCCTCCTTTTTTGTAACCTTAGTACATAGCACAGTACCTGGCATATTGTAGGCACTTAATAAGTGCTGATGATTATGGCTTCTAGTTCTGCTTTCTAGAGCAAAGCAGAACAAGCAGATTGCCCTTCCATGTGACTGACCTTCAAATACTTAAAGGCATGTTTCCCCTGAATCTTCTGTTCTTCAAGATTCTCTAAAATTTCCTATTTTTTCAGTCATTTCTTAAGTAACACAGATTCAAGACCCTTCACTTTCCTGGATGTGCTCTTTTAGAATCTAGAGTCTGGATGGAGGTTCTCCAGCCAATCAATGTTCTTCTTAAGATCCGAGACCAGTAACTGAACAGCTATGTCAAATGTGGTCAGATATAAACAGCAAGACTCTCACTTCCTTATTCCTAAATGTCATACCTCTACGAGTGTAGGCCAAAATAGGTTTAGCCTTCTTGGCTATCATCTCATATTGTTGGTGCTTATTTAGTTTTCAATCTGTTTTATCTCAGAATTGGTTTTAGATGATGTGTTTTGTAGCCGCTTGCTCCATATCTTATACTTGGGAAGTTGATTTTAATAGTATTTTATGTTTTCTCCACTTACATGTCAAGAAAATTTTTAGCAGTCATTTTTACAAGATTTTGAGTTCCAAATTTTTCTCACTCCTTCCTCTACTCCCCTCTTCTGAAAATAGAAGGCAGTTTGATACAGTTTATACAGGAAGTTGATTTTTTTTTAATTTAAGTGGAAGGTTTTACATTTGACTCCATTAAATTTCATCTTGGATTTGGCCCAAGGTTCTAGCTTGTCAAGGTCTTGCTGAATTCTGATTCTACCATTCAGTGGGTTCACTATCCCTCTCAGCTTCTTGCCATCTGTGTATTTGAAAAACATGTCATATTTTCCTAAATCTAACTAATTTCTAAAGACATTAAATAGCTTAGGTCCAAGCACCACTTCCTGGGGTGCTCCCTTGGAGAATCCCATTAGATTGTGATCTTCTCAAGGGTTGGGACTTTCCCCGCCTCTTTTTGAGTCCACTTAGTACTTTTTGAGTACTTAACACAATGCCTGGCATGCATTAGGTGCATAATAAATGCTTACTATCTTCCAAATTGGTTTTGAAACTACTCTGGATTTAGAGATTCAACTACTTTTGAATTGAGTCATTAGGTTTAATGTTGTCATCTTTTCCAAAAGAAGAACCTGAGAGACCGTCAAATAGGGATTGGGACTGGACCTTTGATGCCATTTGTATAGAGAATTCCCAAGTGAGGAGGAACTTTTTCCACCATGATAGGTTGACATTTTCACTGTAAATTAGAGTCTTGAAGAGCTGTTTGAATACTGAGAAGTTAAGTGACTTACCCAAGGTCACATGGCCAGTATGTGTCAGAGGTAGAGCTGGAGCCCAGCTCATCTTGGCTTAAAGCCTAGCTCAATGTCCACTATGCCACACAACTTCTCTTGGCATATGCAGTCATTTCTCCATGTTTCCCCAAATAGCTTTATTAAAATCTACTGAAATTACATCATAGAACTAAGAGTTGGAAGGGACCTAAAAGCGCATCTAGTACTACCCTTACATTTTACAGATGAATAAAATGAAGCCCAGAGAGGTTAAATTATCTGCTCAAGGTCCCATAATAAGAGAGAAAAGCTGAATTTTATCCCAGGTCCTCTGACTCCAAATTCACTGTCCTGTCCTAACCTGCTATTGATGAAGCCACATGGGCTTTATGATCACCGCTTCCTTTTCTAGATGTTTACCAATCTTCCCTTTAGTAATATTTTTTTGTTGTTTTTAAATTTGTTTTCAATTAACAAGCATTTGCTTTCTTTCCTTCTTACTTCTTTACCCACACTGAAAAAAGAAAATGAAATCCTTGTAATAAATATGCACTGTCAAGAAAAAATAAATTTCCACATTGGCTACACCCCAAAGTATGTCTTATTATGCACAAGTAGTGCATCACCTGTCTATCAGCAGATGGGCAGCATTCTTCACCATTGGTTCTCTGCAATTATGGTTGATCATTGCCTTGATCAGAGCTCTCAGATCTTTCAAGACGATTTGTTTTTACAACATTGTTGTACTTGTTCTGTGGGTCCTTTCTCTATTCTGCATCACGTCATACAAATCTACCCAGGTTTCTCTGAAGCCATCTTTTTCATAATTTCCTCGTAGCACAATAGTATTCCATTACCAACCTGTGCCATAATAATAAATTCTAGAATCTTGTCAGGAACTAAAATCTGCAGACAGACTTTGCTACCACATTCCCCAATGCCATGGTATTTTTCACCTATGCCATGATCACTGACAGTGGCTCAGCAATCACATATAGCAGTTACAAGAACCGGATGAAAATGAAGGAATAGCAGGAATAAAAGCAGGCTACTTTTTTAGCCCTGACATTATATAATTATTACATATAATTGTAGCCCTGACATTATATTATGTATATATATATATATATATATATATATATATATATATATATATATATATAAGCCCAGGAAATTATGTAATTCTGTCCTTATCTTTTTGTGACTTAACTTACCTAGTCTTTGTATTTAGTGATTTCGCCATTGGGTAATTTCCCTTGACTTTTAAGGGGGAGTAATTATGTCACTGGATAATTAGCACAGTCTTATTATAATTTCCTAATCTAATAATGTTATAAAAGGAGAGAAAACCTTAAAAGTGGTGTATCATATGTACTCACCAAAAACTGAATTACAATGGTCTGACTTAATAGAGAGGCATTTTGGTCTGTATCACTGTAATTAAATGTAATTAAATTAATTATGTATCTAAGTAAACATTTTTGGGCATCATTAAAAAAACACACTACTACTTTTTTTAAGAAAAAAAAAGAAATTGTAATCATGATTTTATAGCTTGGCATCTTTCTCCCCCAAAGACTATTATCAGCAAATTAGTGAATTTCCTCCCACAGCACATATGGAATTCTTTCCCTGAGTATGGAGTTTGGGCATTTGAAAAGAGAGAAAACACAGGAAATGATTCTCAGTTTTGAATATTTGAAACTCCTTGTGCCAGCCCATGCAGCTGATGTTGCAGATGCAGAGTTCTCTTTACGAGTCTTTTTGTAAATATCATTTGAGTTTTTCTGATTTTGACAGGGAATGAACCTCTAGAAGCTCTTTTTTTCCTTTTCCCTCCCTTTCTCTTATATCCCCTTTCCTTTCAGTTCAAGAGATAAAGGGGGGATCTGGGATCTCATTGATGTAGATCTCCCATCATGTCATGTGAATGAGTGTAGCTCGAAACCTGTTTATACCTTCTCAACCCATGAAAATCTTATCCAGCAAATTTATTCATAAAAGACAAAAGTGATCTTCTGCCTGATGTCCACCCAGTGTGTCAGCTGCTTTTCCGTGGACTTGAGTGGGCACCATTGGAGCAGGTGTATTAGCTTTGATCTTTTCCTTGGTCTGGCCATGTCACTTGGCCACTTTTAGAGTGACACTTCTCTTTGATTTACACAATTTCTTCAGAACTTCCAAAGAATTAGATTCCATAATTTGACAGAGCAAGTCTATCCAGGAAAGGCATGAAGTTAGCAAGAATGAAATTCTAAAGATACAAATATAAATGATGGTAATTAGAAGGAAAACATTTGTCTTAAGAGATCACCATGGACCTATAAGGAACCAACTTAAATTTTAGAAAGATTTGTATAGAAGATGGAGGCAAGTCTGTCAATTGAATAGCATTTATTAAATCCCTACTATGTACTAGGCCCTGGGGATACAAAGAAAGGCAAAAACAAATGAACAACAAAAAAACACAATCCCAGCTGTCAAAGAGCTCATAGTTGAATGGGAACATACCATGCTTATATTTAGCTGAGATTTAAAGGAAGCCAGGAGGAAGAGGAGAAGAGGAGGCAAAGAGGGAAAGCATTCCAGGCATAGGGGATGTCAATAAAGATGCCCAGAGCTGGTAGAACTTAGAGAGTGCCCTATTTGAGAAACAGGTTGGAGGCCAATGCCATCACACTGCAGTCCTTACAGGGGGCAAGGTACAATAAGATTGGAGAAGTAGAAAGGGGCGAGATTGTGAAGAGCTCGAAAAGCCAAACAGAGGATTTTACATTGGATCCTGGAGGAGATATCCAGGGAAGTGTTTTAATTAGGAGCCCGATCTGTGTTTTAGGAAGATCAGTTTGATAGCACAATGGAGGATGGACTGGAGTGGAGAGACACTTGAGGCAGAGAGAAGAATCAGAGGCTGTTGCAATAGTCCAGGCTTTAGGTGATAAACGACCTTCACCAGGGTGGTTGCAGTGTCAAAGGAGAGGAAAGGGCATGTATGAGAGATGGTACGAAAGTTAAAAATTGGCAGGCCTTTTGTAACAGATTGAATATGGTGGGGGGGAGTGCAAGGGGGGTGAGAGACAGTAAGGAGCTAAGGATGATACCTAGGTTGCAAGCCTGAGGGATTGAGAGGATGGTGTTACCCTCTGTAGTAATAGGGGAGTTAGGAGGGGCTGGGGGAAAGGTTTAGGGAAAAAGACAGACATGTTGTATTTAGAATGTCTATGCAACATGCAGTTCAGATGTCTAAAAGTCTAGGGACTCCCCCAGTTAGCCAGCATGACCCGGATGAAGACCCAACAAGGGAGCCAGAGGAGGCATCAGACAAGTAAGAGGAGAACCAAGAGAGAATGATGTCCTGAAAACCTAGAGAGAAGAATGGAACAAGGAGAAGAGGGTGATCAACGGTATCAAAGGTTGTAGAGAGATCAGTAAAGATAAGGATTGAAAAAAGGCCATCAGAGTTGGATATTTCTAGATCATTATAACTTTGGAGAGAGCAGTTTGGTTTTGATGAGAATTGGTTGGATCATAAGCCAGACCGCAAAGAGTTAAAGAGAATGAGAGGAAAGGAAGTGGAGGCACCTGTTGTAGATGGCTTTTTCAAGTTTAGACACCAAAGGGATGAGAAATATAGTATGATACTTAGCATGGATGGATGGAGTAAGGGAGGGGTTTTTTGAGTATGGATGAGACATGGGCATGTTTGTAGCAGGAGGGAAGCAACCAGTAGACAGGAAGTAACTAAAGATTACTGAGAAAGGGATGGTAGAGGGAGAAATCTGCTGGAGAGGATGGGATGGAATAGAGTCACTTGTGCATGTGGAGGGGTTGCCTTAGCAACCTATTCTTGTGAGATGAGGGAAAGGCTAAGATAATTGCCAATGACATCTGAGTGATGTGAAGGGGAGAAGAGGGCTTTTGTAAATGGCCTCAGTTTTTTTTCAGTGAAATTCCTAATAAGGTAATAGGAGGGGGAACTAAGAAAGATTGGAGGAGGGATGAAAAGATTTTGGAAAAGACACAATGGTGAGTGGGACAGCAAACTGATTAGGGAGGAGTAAAAAAACTGTCTTGCTGCAATAAAGATCCAGTTGAGATTATGTAAAATCCACTTGTAGTAACCTTGGCCATTCTAGTTTTGTGGTTTACGCCATCTTTGTTTAAGAGTACATGAGTGGGCATGAAGGTAGAGCTAATGAATATGGATGTGGGTGATGGCGAGATCAAGGGTATGACTATCTCTGTATAGGAAGAGGACATAAGAGATGAGAAGGAAGAGGAACTGAGATGTTAGTGCCTTTGAAGGAGTATCTGTATACTTATCTATATGCTGAAATGAATGAGGGCAGGAGTTGGGAAGGAGAGAAAGATGGTGAGCCAGGCACTGAACAAGTTAAGGAAGGAAACCACCACCAGAAATCTTGATTGGGTGACAAATATGGGTCCCATGAACCGCAAGAGAGATGAGGCTACTGAATGATGGTGGTAGCGGGATAGCCTGGAAGTGGCAATTGTGAGAAGGATTATTCCAACTCCCTCAACCATGGCCAATGAGTCAGAGAGTAGGAATGAAAGGGTAATCAATGCTGGAAAGGAAAGCTGGGACATCAAGAGGGAGCCTGGTCTCATCCTAAATCTTTGCTTCCTCACTCCTGCTACCTTAGTGTTATGAAAATCGTTTTGACCTTGCAGACCCTCCTGAAGGGGGTCTCAGGGACCTCTGCAGGTTTCTGGAGCACACATTGAGAACCACTGGCCTGGATGGCCTCTGAGCTTCCTTTCCCCTATGCCATCATGTGATTCGATCAGTATCCCCCTTGTCTCATCTTTATTATTTCTTCTAATTTTCTATTGATTTTAATCTTTGAGCTAACAAATCAGTTGTCTGACTGGCCAGAGATAGCTGACTCAGAACTGACTCCCACACCAGGATCCAGACATTTCCTGCCTTTTAGGATCCATTTGTTTTCATTTGGGTGAAATGTTCTTTAGCGAATGGCATGTCAAGAGATTCTTGCCTGAATCTCTTCTTGGAAAAAAAAAAGATTTGCAATTTATAGGCACAGGGCTCCATTTACTTCATCACCCTTCACCTTCTTTCATTTTAGTGAGACTCTTTTGCCTTAAAACCAGTGAGTACTGAAGTAGGTGTTGCTTTCCCCTTGTCCTATGTTATTGAATAGTAATGATAATGTTAGTATTACATGGCGCTTTAAGGCTTACAACAAGCTTATGTTTGTTCATTCATTTGGCTCTCCAGCAACCCCAGGAGATAGGTGCTATTAATAGTCTCATTTTACAGTTGAGGAAACTGAGGCTGAGAGGTTAAGTGACTTGCCCAAGGTCACACAGCTAGTAAGTGCCTGGGGCTGGATTCCAATCTAGGTCTTCCTGATTCTAAGCTTTATACTCCATGCCAGAGTAGGCATCCTATCCTTCCTTTTCCTGCTCCTCCTTCTTCTCAGTCCCTTTTATAAATGCTTACCATGAGTATTACAACAAGAGATAGTTAAGTATCCCATGAAATAGATGTTTTGGCATGTGAGAAAACCACCTCCCGTAACTGCATCATTTATCTCACTTTGTCCAATCTGTGAGCCATCTTCCCATTTCCATGCAAGTTCCTTGTCTCTTGTTTGATTTCTGATGAGGCTGCTCATCTTGATGTGATTACATTCCCCCAGTATTTAGCCATTCATTGGTCACTGGGTAAGGATCTCATATTTAGAGCAGCAATAGTTGGGATCTTCACTCTCCTTTTCTTACCACCAACCCCACTTCCCTCCATTTCACCACCATTACTGTACAAGCCAATGGGGGCTTTACAAAACTGAAGGCTATTTTGTATTTTTCTTTGTTCCCTGGGTTGCCATGGCCAAGAATTCATGAACAGAATTGTATCTTTCCTTGGGGTATTGAGGTAGAACAGTGGTTAGAGCCTTGGCCCTGGAATCAGGAAAATCTGAGTCCAAATTCAGGCTCAAACACTCATTAGCTATATGATTGTGGGCAAATCACTTAACTGCTGTTTGCCTCAGTTTCCTCAACTGTAAAATGAGGATAATAGCACCCATTATGCAAGGTGTTGTGAGAGTCAAAGGAGATATTATTTGTAAAGCACTTAGCATAGCACCTGGCACATAGTAGGTGCTATATAAAAATGATTCTTCACTTTCCCTTCTCTCATATCCATTTAACTCATTTTTAGAGGCATTTAAAAATAACACATAGTTATTCACTGCCTGAATTCCTTGAATTGTTAATACTGATGCCTTTTCCCATTAAATAAGAGGATTAGAGATCTGCTTTAAAAGAAGCACTATTTACAAAGTAACCAGCCACATTTTATCAGATTATATATTTACTCTGTCTCAAATAAAATTTTGATTTGGGATTTTATATCACAAGAGATAATGTAGGGTGCAGTCAATCCCTTGAAGGAGAAGTTAGCCTTCTGAAGCTCAAAGAATTTTAAATGTTGTCGTATTTTAATATGACAAGAAAACAATAAAAAAATGAGATGTCAGACGGAGCTGTGTTCTTAAAAAACTAGAAATACATGCTATGTAGTAGGGTAGCTTTGGATAGCATACAAACATGGCAATAATTCTTCCCAAGAATTTGTTTTCTGTTTGAATTTTGGGGGGAAAGAATCAGTACGATCCACAAGAACCCTCCCTTAAAAGTCAGGAGATCTGGAGACCTAATTTTGACTGTGCCGTGAACTCTATGGCCCAGATGAGACAGCTTGTCTCTGGGACGTAGTTTTTTCATCTTTCAAATTAAATACCAGGACAAGACAATCTCTATTTTTTCTCTTAGCTGTAGGAACATGTGAAAGATACTGTCCAAATCTAACCATTACTAAATCTAATTCTTAGGATCATAAGATCCTGAGCTAGAAAGGACCTTGGAAGCCATTCAGTCCAAACCCTGCATTTTATAAATGAGAAGAATGAGGCCCGTAGAGGCTGTGAATTGTCCAAAGGCATACAGGTACTAAGTATTAAGGGGCAAGACTTGAACCTAGACTTTGTGACTAGAAAGCCAGATGCCATCCCATGGTAACACTCTGCCTTCCCTCCTAATGCTCTAGTCCACCTTGAAGGACAGGGGCTTCCTCTAGTGGTTACTTCAATGGAATTGTGGGAAGGGTATAAAAAAGGAAATGCTGATGAATTTTTTCATTTCCTCATAAAAGCATTTAAGGCTTTCTTTTGTGGATTTATAACCTCCTATGATCAATTTAGAGAGTTAGATTAAATCTTTACTTTAGCTGTATTGAATAACTGACTAAACTAAGTGTCTGAATGCCTAAACTTTGGAATTCAAACCAGAAAATGTTGGCCATGCAAATAGAGGCAAAATGCAATCATTTTAAAACACTAATATTTCAGTATTTGAGGATTTTGGGTACCATCCTTGGGTCCACTCCCTTCCCTGGGGCAGATCACAGATGGCTTACTGGTTGGAGTTCAGCAGTTGTTATGGCTGAAAAGTGCATCAAGCTAGTGATGAAAATGTAAGGCTGCTGTGGTTAGCTTAGTCTTTCTATTCAACAATTTTATGAAAAATTAAAGACTGTAAGGTTTGCCAGTGCTCCAATAATGAAAGAGCCCATCCATTGAAGTCTCTCCTCTGTGTCTGCAGTGACTTGGGTCATGTTTCTTCACCTATAAAATGAGGGGATTGGACCCAATTGTTTTGGAGGGTCCAAATCTAAGATCCTGTGCTTCTTTCTATGCCTGGGAATTGTGACATCTCTCATGCTCTCAGCCCTGTGAATGCTTTGCCAGAAAAGAGTTGGTAGAATTGGGTGCTGGGACCTACACTTGCTGCTGAGTGGAGGCCAGAGCAGTTCTTTGTTTCTGACACCTTCTACTAAGCACTGTCTACTGCCCCATAACACAGGGAACTCAGATGTGAATGGCTTGTTATTCCTGATCTTCCTATTTTTGTGACTGATATGTGAAAGAAACAAGTGAATCAGTTACTAATATTTTCAAATGAAAAGCTCCATTTACATTCTAGTTTTCATGATTGTCTGTGTGGTGGCGTCCATCCACATGTATACATGCTTATCAGTTTAGATGGTCCTGTTTAGAGGAGTCAGGGGACAGGGAGCAGTGGATAGAGCGCTGAGTCTGGAATCAGGAAGACTCATTTTCCTGAGTTCAAATCCAGCCTTAGGCACTTAACTGTGTGACCCCAGGCAAGTCACTTCATGCTGTTTGCCTCAGTTTCCTTATCTGTCAAATAAGCTGGAGAAGAAAATGGCAAACTACTGCAGTATCTCTGCCAAGAAAACCCTAGATGGAGTCACGAAGAGTCAGACATGATTAAAACAACACAACAACAAAATTTAAAAGGGGCAAGGGGAGGGCCACAGAGGGGAGTAAAGGCAAAACAGATTTAGCACTGGAAAGACTTGCTATACAAATGTATTTAAATGAAGTGAACTTTAAGAGAGACAATGTGGTGGTATAGAGCATAGAAGGCTTTCCTTTGAGCAGGAATACCTGAGTTCAAATCTTATCTCTGGCACATACTCACTGTGAGATTCTGAGGAAATCACTTAACCTCTTTGTGCCCAGGTACTCTTAAGTATTGGAGAAGTTGCTGACTTGCATTTCTAAAGAAAATTTCCTCATATGGGAGTTGGTTACACCAATAAAATCACAGGTCTAGACAAACACATATACACACATATACAACCTCTCTAATGTCTTTGTGTTCTGTACATTAATAGAGCTGTCCTTCTTGGCAGGGTCACACCCAGAGAGTCACTGGGCCTTCATGCCCATCCCCCTTCATGATAAGGCCTTCCCTCTGAGATGAGTTCTCTGGCCTGTAGCTTGTTTGGACATGATAGTTTGTGTGTTGTCTCCTTAACTGAATCACGAGTTCCTTGAGAGCAGGTATTGTTTTTGCCTTCCTTGGTATTCTCAGGCTCAGCCCAGTACCAGGCTCCTGATAAGCTCTTAACAAATAAATGCTTTTTGACTTGACTTGACCTGAATCCTGGTTGGGTCATAGATTCGAAATGTGATGTTCTTCCCACTCTCTATGGGCAATATTCAAAGATGGCTGGTATTTGAATCAATATGGTAAATGCATGTTACTCTGCGTGTACGGAAGGCAGAACAACCACTGTTATTTAATATTAAAAGTAGTAATTACTAAATATAGTAGTGGTAGCAATTGTTTCTGGAGTTAGTAAGCCACCTACTAAAGTCCTTCACAATCTAGCTCTCACTTAACGTGTGTGTGTGTGTGTGTGCATGCTAGGTATGGAGAATATCAATTTGAAAAAAAAAACCTAGTCCCTATTAACAGCTAGCCATGTATCTGTCTGTTAACAGCTCAGGAAATAACATCTCGCTTTGTATCGGCAATTTCAAAAGCACAGGAGCACAGATTTAAAGTTAGGAGAAGCCTCAGAGGTTCTTCCATCTCCTTCATTTTTTATAGGAAAGAAGTGAGGACTAATAAGGTTTAGTGACTTACCTGCGGTCACATGGGCAGCACTGAATAGGGCTGAGATTTGAACCCCTGCTTCTAACTCCACATATAGCGTGCTCTCTCTCTCTCTCTCTCTCTCTCTCTCTCTCTCTCTCTCTCTGTCTCTGTCTCTCCATCTCTCTCTCTCTCTCTGTGTCTCTCTTTTTCTGTGTCTCTCTCTGTGTGTCTGTGTCTGTCACTGTTTTCTATGTGCCTGTCTCTGTCTCTCCATCTCTCTGTCTCTCTCATTGTCTCTTTCTCTCTCTAACAAGCTGTTAAAAGAACTCCACTCAGAACCTGGCTCTGTCCCTTCCTTGCTATGAAGAGCTAAAGTGACTTTGGCCATATCATTTGGGCTTTCTGTTCTTCAGGTTCCCCATCTGTAAAATGAGAGGGTCCAGACTGGATGATCTCTACAACTCACTTCAATGGTTACAGCCTGTATTCCGAAATAGAAGGGAAGTGTCCCCACGAAATGAACAAGGCATTTTCTCAAGCACTCCAGCCCCTACAGAGAGTTTAGGAAGAGTTATTACTCTGCTGCTCCAAAGCCCACCTCCTAAAAACATGCCAAATACTCATGTTTCTTCAGTTGACCGGACAGAAGCATTTGTACCGTGGAAGGTCCCCCCTGGTCTTCAGCCAGTCAGGAGTGATGCTTCTTAGGCATTTCTGCAGTCCCATTTGAAGGTTCTGAGCAACAAGAAACCGTAGGTTTCTTAGCAATGTCTTGAATTTTGTTGCTTTTTCACCTGTAAAACTTCCTAATTTCTCTAATTTTCCTATTCCTGCTGGGTAGGATGTGAAGCTTGGTAGATACTGAGGCATAATGATAATGTAAACAAACAAGATGCAGACTTATAAGCCTGGATGTGTTAATGCTGTCTCTGGAGAAATGAACTTGGAAGTCTCCATTTATTTTTCTCGAAGACTTTTTCCCCTTTTTATATGTTTGTATTTAAAACCTCATCAATTGAATTCAGTAAAAATTTATCCAGTGCCTATTATATGTCAGCCACTGTGCTATGCACCGGGGAAGCAAAAAGAGGCAAAAGACAGTCCTTGCCTTCAAGGGGCTTACAATCTAATGGAGGAACATCAGGTGCTTACACATGCTTGACTTGTTCAGATAATTTTTTTTGGAGATGATGGGCAATCTTTTGTCATAAATTAGAGGATCATAGACTTTAGACCTGGAAGGGACTTCAGAGTCCATTGGGTTCAACTTCAGGCATCTTGTTTTACAGATGGGGAAACTGAGGCCTAGGAGGTAGAGTGACTAGCACAGAGCCACCATGTTGGTCTGATGCTGTCACATTGATGGGTGATGTTGAATGAATATGGTACTGTGGGGACCCCTAAAATGCTTAGTAACCTAAAACCAGAGTGTGTGTACTTGGCAGATATGCAGTCATGGGGAGGGCATTGGCCAAGTTACTTGGGCGTTTTACCTCTCTGGGGCTCACTTCCATCATCTATGAAATGAAGGAGGCCAGACTAGTTCCCTCCCAGCTCTCTACCTGTGATCCCAAGAAGCCCAAGGACGTAGTAATAAGCCCGATCTGGTTTATGACATAAGTGTCTATTTCCCTACAAGGCAGATGGAGACCGAATAAGGAGTAATGAGACTTGACACATTATGTCACTGAAGATTTCAGTGTCATTTGAAGGCATTATTTTTTGAAGCATAAATTCACCCAGTTCCTTGGCTTGTCATGTAATATATGTTAAAAGAACCACAATGGCTCCTTTCCATGACACTTCATGCCACTAAAGAGTCTCATTTTAGGTGTTTGAGGCCAGTTGGCATTTGAGTAAAAGGAAAGTAAAGGAAAGACTTCTAAAGCAAGTCTAGGAAGGTAGAGCTCATACCTCCCTCATGGTATATCTATAGAAATCCTGCAAATGGTTCTTCAGTTCATGGAACAGTCATCTTAAGCCAATTAAATTTATACAATTGTATTGAAACTCAGTCCTCATTCTTGGACAATAATTGGCCAATTGAAGGAACTAAGGTTGTTTAGTTTGAAGAAGAGAACGCTCGGGGTGAGGTGAGATGTAGTGTGATAAAATCTGTTTTCAAATATCTGAGTGTCTTGTGAAAGAAGAATTTGATTTTTGCTTGATTCCGAAGGGCAAACATAAGACTAGTCCTTTGGGGGGAGGGGTGGAGACACCAGATTTCCACTCAACATAAACTATTTTCTAACAATTAAAGTTATTCCACCTAATCTAACCTGGACAATCTCTGTGTGCATGTATGTATGTATATATGGATGATATATATATATATATATATATATATATATCAGATAAAAAAGATAAAAAGAGACCTAAATTAAAGATAAAGAATTTCATCCTGTCCACCTATATGTATGCATATAAGTATATAGTTTATATGTGTGCGTGTATATAGAGAGATTTATGTTATGTATGCAGACATATACAGTATAGTTCTATGCATATATATATACACATACATACATTATTGTTGTTCAGTCACTTTTTTCAGTCATGTCTGACTCTGTGACCCTTTTGGGGGTTTTCTTGAGAAAGATAGTGAAGTGGTTTATCATTTCCTTCTCTAGCTCCCTTTTTACAGATGAAGAAACTGAGGCAAACAAGGTGAAGTGATTTACCCAACTAGTAAGTGTCTGAGGCTGGATTTGAACTTTGGAAGATGAATCTTCCTGACTCTAGGGACAGTGCTCTATGCATTCTGTGCTTCATCTAGCTGGTATATACCTTTATACTCACATGCATGAGCACACACATACACTTCAGTATTTCGAAGACTTGTGGTTCTGTTCTTGTGGGTTCTCCCTCCACTGAGTCACATCATGACCTCTCTGAAGCTTAGTAGATGAACTTTGACAGTAGTCAACTAGGGCACCCAAATTCTTCACACTGTGGTCAGCCTGGCAAACAAATGATTCCTCTTGAGTTAGCTCAGGCACCTCCTTGTTTGACAGTCTTGGGGGCCATCCTTGGTGGCATGTTCTGTACTTTCCAGTATGGTGGGAGTGGTGGGGTAGGGGTGGGACAAAGGGAGGGGCTTCCTCTGAGCTGCCCTGGATAGTCAGATATTCATTAGCTTAGGTGGCCTTGACGCTCAATGGACTTCTCTGAAGTTTAGTTTCTTCAACAGTAAAATGAGGGGGTTGGGTGAGATGACACAGAGGGTCCTTCTGAGTCTCCATCTATGATTCTATGTCAATAATACCACCCCCTTCCCCTCAAGGTCTCTGTAAGGGTTTGGCATGTAACTCTTTTTGTAAATGTTGCATCTCATGTTGGAATGCAGGCTTTTGTATCCCCCTCAGCCACATGGTCCTGGACACAGAGTAAATGCCTGTTGATGACGACTTGCTTTGGGGGGAACGATACAAACTAAAGGAACCAGGGAAGGAAGACCTGTTGAAGGAGCTAGCATCTGAGGTGAACCTTGAAGAGGGGCCCACAGACTCTAAGAAGCAGTGTTGAGGAGATAGGACTCTCCAGGCTTGGGCTGGTCAGCCTAGGCAAAGTTATGGAGGCGGGGAATGGAACCAGGCTTGTGTTGTTACTCATGGCCTGGTCTTGGGGTGGGAGATATTAAAATAAAAACAAAGGTTTTGTAAAAATGTACCACTTCTCTAGAATTCCAAGGCAAACTAGTATCACAGTGAATCATCTGATTTCTCCAAACCTCTGAGTTCATGACTGGTATGTGAGTAGTAGTAACAAGTGAATCTATTTTAGTTATGGCACCATATTAAGTTGACAATGTGTCCAAAATCTTGAACAAACATATGCTTATGCTATATAAAAGCACATGTAATTTTAAAGTGAGTGGTATTTATTCTTATTGTTATAATAAAAGCATTCCGTTGAAACCTAACAGATGTATATTTGAGCGCATCGTGGGTTCTGGTTTGGTTATTTAACAAGCTTTATGCATGACATTTTATTGAATCAAGATTAAATGCACAGCAGAGAGCAATGCATTTATCCTTCTCAAACATGAGCTAGATAAGGAGTCCTAAGTTTCTAATAGCATGTGAATAACAAATGAGTATGAGACTTGCTTTGGGGGGTTGCAGAAAAACCAAAAGTCAAACTCTTAAAAAAATTTGAAATATTCCCCTAAAGCCAGAAGCTACTATTATTAGCTATTTGAAAATCAATCAACACATATTTATTGAATACCTACTATGTGCCAAGTTCTACGCTAAGCACTTAGGAAGGCAAAGCTGAAAGTGAAGGAGAAAAGAAAACAAAAAACCCTACCCTCAAGGAGTTTACAATGTATACTGAAGCTAAAAATAGTCTGCGGTCCATTCTTTAACCAGTGTTTGTCTGTTATGTATCTACTGTGTGCTGGGAACTGGAACCAAAGGGAAAGGCCCCTACCTTTAAGGTACTTCCCCTCATTTAGTGCCATTAAGTGAAACTGTGTTACAGGGAACACTTAGTACCTTTAAGTGAAATAATATTAGAAGGGTCAGTACCTTAGGAACTGCGTTCAAAATGAGAGCTTCCTTATTTGAGATTGGCAAACCATCGCTTGCATTAACTGGGGTGAATTGAGGAGAGAGGCCAAGACTGAGTGCAACAGGGCTCAGGCAGTGCTAGCTGGCCCTGGCATTGGGAATATGACAAACAGGTGTGTTGGAGTAGCATTTCCCCACATTAAGCTGGGGGAATTGGTGATAATATATTAATGGCATTTTTGTTGGTCTGGGAACCTTCATGAAAAATATGGTTATGACTTCATTTCAGTTTCTACTAGTTCACCATATAACCAACAGCAATATCTGATTAAATAATTAACTAAAAAAATTTAGGAGTTTCAACATGTCCATGATCCAAGTAAAACTTGCTAGAGTTTGGTGCCATTTTGGTTTCTAATTCCTTAAGTAAATACACCCTCCTCAGCGATACTTAGAGCCTATTATATTTTTTCTGTGCTTTTGAATCTGATTTATTATCTGGCTTTATTTTGTTCTATTACTGAATATATGTTCTTGGTATTTACTTGATAAATCCAGATCCACAGTGGACAAATAAGTATTTCTTTTCAAAGTAATCTTAAGATTCTCTTTTGATATCAAGAATATAAATAGAAAAATATTCAGTTTTTATTTTTAAAACTTGTTAATGCATAGTTGTGGTATGTTGAAAAAAAACTTCCTATTAGAGCCATTCAGGTTTCATTTGATTTTTATAAACATGCATGGTGGGAATTCTTGATATAATTAAACTCTTAATTTCTAAATTGAAATTTATTGTAGTCCTCACTTTTAAAAAGATTTTAACCAGAATTGAAAATAGTGGGCTTCCTATTTGAAGTATTAAATCAATTATCAAGCATTTATTAAGCACCGACTGTGTGCCAGGTACTACGTTCAGTTCTGGACAAAGACAAAAAAGAAACAATCCCTGCCCTCAAGGAACTTGTATTCTTTCAGGAAACACAACATATCTACATGTGAGTACATGCAAGTTAAGTACGAAATTAAGAGGGAAAAAACTTTGGCTAGAATTTATAAAGATGGAAGCTTTATAAAGCTTTATAAAGATCAAAGCTGGAAGAGGCCATGGGCTAGTCCAACCAACTCCTTTTAGAGCTGAAGAAGCTGAGCACAGCCTGCTCAGTGTCCCAGAGGTAGCTGAGCTGGAATCTGAAGGTGTCCACTCACTCCAAATACTGCCCTCTTACCACCGAGTCATATTGGTGAAATGGAATCATTCTGCGGGGAAGAAGAGGTTCTGGTCTAAGTGGAACAATCCAATGTTATGCTTTGATAGGAGAATTAGATAGAATGCCACCAAGGTTGATAATGTGAAATCCTATGTAGTTACAGTAGGAATAGTTTGGCTAAAGACCAGATTGGCCAGTCTGGCAGGTTGCTTTTTTAGTATTGTGCAGGGGGGTGGGGGTGGGGGGACGGAGGGAGGTAGATCTGATATATCCTTATGAAAAAAATATCTATTTTTGTGTTTTAAATTTTTTTCCATCAGTCTGCTGTCATGACAGTGGCATTAACAGCAGAGTTTAAGGGTTCTCCCCAGTTTCGAGGTCTTGAATCGTCTGGAGGGAAATGGGAAAAGACATCTGTTCACATTGTGTTCTGTCATTGAAACCCTAATTATGGCATACATTTCAAGAAGAAAAGTCCATTTAAATATCCCCCAAAACATAACACTTCTTACATATCCCTTGTACGTTTTAGGAAAAATAATTCTAGCGTGATTCTTCCTTGTTGTCCAGGAAACTGAGCCTAAAACCCTACTGCCTTTGCCTCTGAATCACCTCGCATCAATTTTGTGTCCGCTCTCTCTCTATATCCCTTGTCTCTGAACTATCAGTCAATTTACAAAAATTTATTAAGAGTCTGCCATGTTCCAGGTCCTGCACTGGGGATAGCAGTATTCAAATGTATTCAAATGGGGTAGACGGTAAGTAAGCTATACACAAACACACACACACATACATGTATACATACATATGCATGTATATGTTTATGTACATATATGCATACACATACAAATATAAAGTGAATCCCTCTGTGTCTCTGTACCCCCTTCTTTCTCTCTCCACACACACACACACACACACACACACACACACACACACACGTCTTTCGCATTAGATTGCAAGCTTCTCATGAATAGGGATTGTTTCATTCCTTGTACATGAGTGTACAAAGCTCATTGAGGACAAGAACCATTTTGCCTTTTGTCTCTCAGCCCCCAGCATGTCATGTCCAGTATGTCCTAGTTGCTTAATAAATGCCTGATTTTTCCTACATTTCCTTTTCTGTCATGGGAGTCACAATTATAGTCTCCTTTCATACTTACTGTTTCACCCCATTTTTTGCTATTTCTGTGGCTTTCCTTTGGACACATCAGTCTTTTTGGCGACATTAATGGTGGTGCTTGGGGATTGCCCATGTAGCAGCCATTCTTGTTTCACTGAGGGCATTCCTGGTCTCTCAGTGTACTGGTATACCCTCTGTACCCTCTGTAGACAACTGAGCATCAAATGCCACTTAATGCTCCATAGGGAATTTGATATTTTCTATGACAGTGCTAAAGCTTTTAGCCATTCCTCTATGCATAGGGCAAGGTCATAACTGGGAGTTTTTGCTGTCTTGGTAAGAGGTGGGAAAGACAACCTCAGGTCGGGAAGGGAGAGACACGTACCCTGGGGGCACTGGGTGAGATGTGGGCTGAGCTCCCCCATTGGGGATCATTAGGTTGCTTCTAGTTCAATAGAACAAAGCCCTGAGTGAGCACCAGACATGAACATGGCTTTGTGCTAGGTACGTATAAATGCAAAACCAAAAACAACAGTCAATTCCCACCCTCAGAAAATGGACATTGTTTTGGGGAACAGACCATGTAAACAGAAGAGTGATGCAGGCTAATTGGATGAGGGAAAGAGCATTAACAACTAGGGGATTAGGAAAGAGTAGCACAAGAGCTGAACATTGAAGGAATCTAGGAATTCTAAAAATGGAGGTCAGGAAGGAATGCCTTCCAGAAAAATGGGGCAGAGTTTATGCAAAGACATGGAGCTGGGAGATGATAAATCAAGTTTGGGAAATAGTAAGCAATCCAGTTTGACTAGAACTGAGAGTGTGAAAAGGGGACTAATGTGTAATAAGCTTGGAGAAAGCAGTCCAATATCAGGCTATATGGGTCCTTAAGTACCAATCTGAGGAGTTTGTGTTTTATTCTAGCAGTAAGAGGGACCCTGTGAAATTTCTTTAGCAGCAGAGTGATATGATGAGACCCATGCTTTAGGAAGATTATTTTGGCAATTACGTTGTTGTTTAGTCGTTTCAGTCTTGGGTAGGAAGAGAGCCAGGAGTGTCATGGCAAAAAAGCAGTGAGAAGAGATGCTGTCAGGTAGGAGGTGGCATTTCACAGAGTTATGAGGCCGGAGAAAAGGCTGTTTCTGACTTAGCAATGAAAAGATGGGTCTTGCTGTCTTCAGAGAGAGTGCAGTCTCACTGAGTGGGGAGATGGGAAGCCAGTAGTGTGGGAGGAGAGCCAGTGGAGGAAGCAAGAGTAGCTATGAAAAGAAAGAGAGATATAGGATCATAGCTTCCTACTTTAATTCTTTTTGCCAGCTAGGTGCTAGTGGTTCTTTGCAAGTATGGAAGGCATGGAGGAATCCCAGAACTGAGGGAAGCTTAGGGAAATTTGGGGCAAAAATAGCACAATTTAACCTGTTTTCATAAACAAATATTACTGTGCACACATCTTTTAAAGTACAGGTTATTAACTTGGGGTAGATACAGCCCCCTCCCCAAGAGTCTATGGATAAATTATGAATTTCAATAGGAAAAAATAGATTTTTATTTTCAATAACCTTTGATTTCTTTTCTAATCCTGGGTGTTTTATTTTTATGCATTTAAAAGCTAATGAGGGGTTCATAGGCTTCACCAGACTGCCAGAGGGGTCCATCATATAAAAAGGTTAAGAATCTTTATTTTAGTAGGACCCATGTCATTAACATGGACATTTTTTTTCATGTGTCCTCAGTCTATTTTCAATGTAATACCAGAGTCCTTAGAAACACAATTGATCGAAGGAAGTCTTACGCTAATGGTCCAGTATCAGCCAGCATCCACTGGAGAGGAACAGAGATTGGCTCATGGTCTTTTGGGATTCTTTAGTTTCAAAGTGAGCTGTTTGTTTCTTGAGTCAAGCTGGCTACCTTAACCACAGGTGTGACAAGATTTTAAAGTACTTGGGAAAGTGGGAGCATCTTTCTTATATTAGCTTTAGTAATCTAGACAGGACATCTTACTTAAGCAGACAATTAACATTAGAAGAGAGAGGTGCACTAAAGAACATACACATTTCTCATTGCTGCTATTGAATATTAGCTGACAGATTTTAGCTTGGCTTTGTTATTCATGTAGGAGAACATTCAAGTTCAAATGGTCTCTGTCAATAGCCAAGAGTCCAAAGCGCTTTTTTTTTTGGAGGATGATTACATTTGTCTCCAAGAAAATCAGTGGCATAAGGGAAGCAGGCTGGATTGAAATTATATGCAAAAAGTGGGAACTGGAAATACAGTTTCATAGTTTTTGGTTGTGATGGGTTTTAGCCAAGTTGATGATAAATCAAGTTTCTTGACGTGCAAGATTAAAAATTATATGGAGACATTTGGTTTGATGACATTGGTGCTCAGTCTGTCTTGGAAAGATAAATCATTCAATATGACATATGTCCTTTCTGAATGTTTATTGAACCACAAGACCACAGATTTAGATGTGAAAGGAACCTTAAAGATTCTATTCTAGCCTCCTCACTTTACAGGTAAGAAACTGAGGCCCGAGAGATTCAGAGAATTACCTGAACCCAGGTAGTAAGTGACAGAGCTGGGGTCATTTTCTGCTTCACCATATTACCTTCAGTGGGTAGGCAGGAGTCAAGCCTTTAAGCCCTGAAATATGGTATTTCCAAGTGCCCATAGGAAAAGATTTCACTGTGATAGGTAGATAAAATCCTGTCTTGGTACGTTTTAGATGCCACACATTCTAAAGGCTTTGTTGTAAAGCTGCTAACCTGGGAGCTATAGCAGAATGTACTATGTTAATTGGTAACTTCCTAGTTTTAATTACTATTGCTACAATGGTTTGAACTCAGTTGTTTCTATGCAGCTGAGGGAACATAAGTATTGTCATCACCTTCTAAATTTCATCACCTTGTACTGAACACTGATCCCCTTACCCTAATTATGTACCAGTCTACAAACTAATACATTTAATTAGTTGAAATTATTTGTTTTGTCATCTATTTGTGGGTGGAATTGTCAGACCACAGAAAAGCACTCTGATGTTTGTGATTTTTTTAAATGATGCTTTTTAGATAATGCCCTTGGCTTGGTAAAATCTGTGGATCTCACCATACAGTGGGGACTGATCTTCATAATGAAAAACCCTGAGACACTGCAAAACTCTGAATCATCCAAGACAGATTACATTATGGCCTGTGTACTTTAGGTGCCCCAGGAAAAACTTAAGCTAATGCATTTTAGAAATATTTCCAATGACAAAGGTTAAATAAAAAAAGATTTTCTGATGGAGCTCTATTGGAGAGTTAGAGTTTATATTAAACCAAACAAGTTTTGCCTTGGGTCACCCAAACTTGCTAAGTTGTATCATTTCGAAAGCCATCATTTCTGGATGAAATACTCATCATTTCGTCTCTTTTTAAGATTGTTCCAGCTCTTGACTTCTCATTAATTTTGTTTCCAACTCTGAATAGCAATGATAATATCTTTATTGGAAATGCAATTATGGCTTGTCTAGTGGCATCAGAAGAGATGAGTAATACATAGAATTAGATGTAATTTCTCAAAAAAGGTTTATAATGTAATAACACTCCAATGTCATCCCATGGCTCTGTGTTGGTTAGCCTGGAGAAGTGAAGATTTAGGGGAGCATGAGAGCTGTCACCAAATATTAGGAGGGCGACATGTGAAACAGAGATCGGATTTATTGTCTTTGGCCCTAGAAGGCAGAATCAGGGACAATGGATAGAAGTCGCTGCAGAGAGTCAGGTTTAGATTTGCTATAAGGAAGAAAACTTCCTAATAATTAGAGCATGCTAAGAATTCTTCCTAACAACCAAACCATGCCTTCTAAGAGGTAGCTCTTCCTCCCAACCAGAGAAGGACTTTAATAAAGGCAAGATTATTCAAGCTGATTATTTAATTAGGTTATTTAATATTTAAATAACTGATGGGTGATTTGATATGAGCTTTCAAGTATATGATGCTAAGTTAAGCTTATTGAGTTTTTTTTTCTTTATTTCCACTTCACATCAATGAGAAATGAGAGGTTGAACTACTAGATGAACAATAGAAATAAGGAAGACATTGACAGCAAGGTTTACTGAACTGGTACATGTTTCCAAGGGAGATGGATAGGGTCAGGATCCAAAAAATTCCCAGTACATTGCAATTTTAGGACAGATCTGATAAGGTGAAATTACACATAAAGCCTTATCCTTGGGTACAAAAATACCAACTTCACTACTACAGGATAGGAAAAATATGTCATGTCAGTAGTTCTGAAAAAGATCTAAGGGTCTTAGTAAACCACAAGCTCAATATGAGCTAAATGTGATATGGTAGCCCCCAAAAGCTCATTGACTCTTAAGTTACATTGAGAGTCATGTATAGGGAGATAATAGTCCACTTGGTCAGACCACATCTGGAGTTTTGATTTCACTTGTGGCTGCCATATCTTGGGGAGGATACTGAAATCCTTGAAAGTATCTGAAGCAGAGGCTCTTAACCTGGGATCTACGATCTTGTTTTGTAAAATATTTTTATAACTGGTTTCCTTTATGATTACATATATGTGTATACATAATACATGTATATAAACATACACACACACATATATGTATATATATATATATATACATATATATTATTTAAAGACTGATTCTGAAAAATGGTCTATAGGCTTCACCAGACTGCCAAAGGGATCCATGACACACACAAAAAAGGTTAAGAACTCCTGGTATTGAGGATAATGACATGATAGTGAGAAGACTTGACATTATATCATAAAAGGATCAGGTAAAGGAACTCGGGAGATATTTTGTCTGGAGGAGGAAGGAGGATGTGATGGGTAATCATGAGAAAGAGCAAAGAGGCTTGATCTCCTTGACTTTAGAAGGCAGAGCTGGGAGAAATGGGTGGGATGGAAATTTCAGAGAGGCAACCTTAGGCTCACAATAAGGAAAAGCTTCCTAATAAACCAGATGACCCCTAAAGTTATACGAACTACTTTAGAAGGTAGTGAGGATTCCCCTTCATTAGCAATCTTTAAGCAAACTTTGGATAACCATTTGTTGAGAATTCTGTAGAGGAGATCCATGTTGCAGTTCAGGTGAGATGAGAGTCTAGACTACGGGTGGGGAACCTGTGGCCTCAAGGCTGCATGTGGCCCGCTAGGACCTCAAGTGTGGCCCTTTGACTGAATCTAAACTTCACAAAACAAATCCCCTTAATAAAAGGATTTGTTCAAGGCCACAGGTTCCCCCACCCCTGATCTAGATGGTCACTTTCAACTCTGAAATTCCAGACTTGTGTACAGCATAAGTGAAAGTAAAAAGGATTATTTCACCCATCACAGGGGTCTTCATGGAAAGGTGTGGATAACCAGTTATCAAGGATCTTTGACGCATTCATTTTCTTTAAAGGTCAGCTCAGATTTCCTAAGCATATCATTCTTCCTGTTAGACTTAGGATCAGGAAAATCTGAGTTCAAATTCTGCCTCAGACACTTCATAGTAATGTGACCCTAGACAAGTCACTTAGGTTCTATCTACCTTAGTTTCTTCATCTGTAAAATGGAGATTAATAATAACATCTACCTCCCAAGGTTGCTGTAAAGGTAGAATGAGATAATATTTTCAAAGTACTTTGTAAATGAAAAAGGGCTATGTGAATGATTTTCGTTGTCATTGTTCAGTTGTTCAGTTATATCTAACTTTTTGAGACCCCTTTAGTGTTGTCTTGGCAAAGATCCTGAAGCTGTTTACCTTCTCCAGCTCATTTTACAGATGACAAAACTGAGGCAAACAGCCTCAACAGGAGTAAGTGACTTGCCCAGGGTCACCCAGCTATTAAGTGTCTGAGGCCAGATTTGGACTCAGGAAGATGAGTCTTCCTGATTCCAGGCCCAGTACTCTATCCACTCTGTCATCTAGCTGCTAGGGGGTTAGATTGTTTTTAGGAAATTATAGAACTCCTTTACTGCTCCCAAGCTTCCCATGGAAGCAAAGGGTTATCTTCTGAATGTCAACATTCTGCCAGTATTGCTTCATGGTGGTGAGACATGGAATACCACAACCTCTGAAGAATTAAAAATGAACACCTCCCAGAGGCCAATGGAGAGGCATGTGTGAGGTGTGAGCAGGTTGCAATGAGTTATTGATGAGGAGCTCTGAAGATGAAGAGGAACAAAGGTATCATCAAGGAATCCTTTGGTAACGAGTAAGGATGGGTTGGTCATGTGATGGGAGGGAGCTATGATAAGTGAACAGGCAGGGGGCTTCACTGGGACCATCTCCATGTCAGAAGAAAAGAGGAAATGCCTCCAGTGCCTTGGTGGATCCCTTGGGTAGCAGATGTTGAGGTGAATATATCTAAGAGACCTACAAGATGGCAGCCATGGATGGGCTATGATCCACATTAATAAAGGGAACTCACAAGCTGTTGAAAGCACTGAGCTGTTTCATCATTCGAGTACCCCTCGTGCCTAGGATAGTGCCTGAAACACAACCGTTCCTCGATAAATGTTTTCTGACTTGACTGATGGAGGTTTCTAGTGGAGATGTTGTCAGAGGTGGGTGTTACAGGAATAGGACATGTGGATGAGAGAGAGTAAGCTTTGGATTGGGAGTAAAAAAGCCCAGGTTTGAATCCTTGCGCAGATCTTTAGCTGTACGTCCTCGAGCAAGTCATCACTGCTATTCTGAGCCTCAGCTTCTTCATAAATAAAATGGGAATATTAAGTTTTGCACTAGTTGTCTTCCAGGCTTGCCATGAACCAAAGGAGCTTTGTAAACCCTTGCCCACTATTGTGGTTGTGATTTCAAGAGCAGGGAATTCATGATGTGAAGAATTTTAAAAGCCATTTGAGGTTTTAATACACCAAGTTGCACTGACATTTACATGGTGGAAAAATAGGCCAGGACCATATGAAATATTTTCCAATCAGTATGTTGTAAATCTGTCATAAATGCATTATTTACCTGAAAGATTCTGTTATCAGATTCGAAGGTTCTATTTGTAGTGGGGACAGAAGGAAGACCTTGTTTGCTGATAGTCTACATCAGGATATAGAGGAGACAGCAAATACAAGGAAGAGGTGGGGAAGACAGAGGACCTGGGTTAGAATCTCAGCTCTTTTCTCTCTCTGTGTGGCCTTAGCTGTTTACCTTCTATGAGCCTTGATTTTCCCACCTGTCAAATGGGATGTCAGAAGAGACGACCTCAGAGGTCTATTCCAGCTCTAGCTAGCTTGGGATGTGTCTTACACTTATCGTATCTGGGTCCTCATCCCAAATTCTCTATCGTTACCCAGAGCTTTAAACTCTGAAAATAAATAAAAACGTGTTCAAAGAACAAAACAAAAAATAAAAATAGTCAGTCCTTGCTAAGTCCCAGAATTCAAGGCATCCTGAAGCTTGGTTTTCAGAAAAAGAAAAGATGGAGAAAATCCCTAGTCATTTTATTTTATATCATTTGTTTTATAAATGTAGTTCTTCATCCTCTAAGAAAACTCAAGGCCAAAATGCTATAAAATTCATACTGTGCTGAGAACAGTCAATAGACTCTAAAGCTAACATGACTTGGGCTTAATATTTGGCTCCCCTCACCCCAGACCCCTGAAGAATTCATAACTCTAGCAGGTCAATCTGCAGGGTTCAGTTTTAGGAAAACTGGCTTTATCCAAGCAGGCTGGAGGCCAACAACCATGACAGAAGACCATGAAGAGCAGGAAATAAGGCTGGGCTCTCTGATTAATTCTTTTTATTTTTACTCTTATATAAGATTTTGAACATAAGAACAGAATGATAGAGTGAGGTTATGAGGGGGGTTATTTCTTTTAATGAAAGAAAGGAAGCGTGACAAAGTGGAGAGAGCTGTGCTGGCCTCAAAACCAGTAAGACCCAGGTTCACGGCCTAATTCTGATACATATTGCCTGTGAGAAGCAAGCCACTTCTTCTCGACTCTTTTCTCATTGCCCTGGGCAACTTGCCAAGACTCTAAACCTTAGAAAAGATGCTGACCTGTCTTAGTAAAGGGAGTTTCCTTCTCTGGGAGTTCCCTATTCTTAGGAAAAGACATTTTTTAATAACACTAGAAGAAAAGGCTGAATGATTCAATGGGGCCAGGGAGGAGGGCAGAGGGGGGATGATGCATGGAGCTAAACAGTTTGTAAAAAGGAACATATGATTTTAGGATTAGGCTAATCGGATTTAGAATGAGAATGGACCTTAGCCAGCCTTTAGTCCAATCCTTACCTTGCCTCCCTCTGCCTTCTACAGATGAGCAAGCAAACTGAGAGCCAGGGAGAAGGTAGAACAGCTGGCATTAAAATGCACATCTGCTGATTGCAGATTTGGCATATTCCATACATGATCTATGCAGGTGAGATTAAGGGACATTTCTTGGCATGTACTTATTTTTTAAAATCAAAACCTGTGACTTTTTCTGTGTATGCAGTCTCTGGTAAGGAAACTACCTTTACAGATAATTGCTCTGTAGTTTATAGGGTCTTAGAGACCCTGGGAAGTTACTTCCCAGTATGGGAGGAGATGGGATTGGACTTATGATTTCATTGATTGGGAATCCCAGTGAAGGAGGTGGGAAAGATAAGTGACTGAGATTGAGAGGTTAAATCACTCATACAGGGTCGTAGAGCTAGGATGTTTCGGAAGCAGTGATGGAATCCTAATAAAACTACTCCCAGCCCCAATATTCTAACTTCCTTATAGGCTCCACTGAATAGCAGGCCCCCTGCCCCTACCTAGCCACTCCCCCGCCCCACACACACACTCTCAGTATCCTAACTTCTTCAAATGTGCCTCACTATTCACTAGAACAACAGGTGTGTCCATGAACTCATATTTGTCACAGAACAGCAGGCGTGTCCATGGGATGGGATCCCAGCCACTGCCTCCATACCCATTCCTCATACTTCCCATGGAAACAGCAGGTGTGTCTATGCACTCAACCATAATCACATCCATCTACTCAGACAGGACCACTATGGCTAGCCAATCAGAAAGCAGCACCACCAGGATGCCCAAGCAGGATGTGGACCTTGAAACAATAGAAAGGACTTTCCCTAAGCAGGCACCTGGGCAGTAAAAGCAAAAGCTGTACTTTAGGTGAACTTATGATGTAGAGAGACATATTATGATATCATTACCATATATACATACCCCCCCAATGGGTTTTTCTGTATGCATTGTGGGTAATCACATGCACAGTTCCACTGTGGCTGGAACCCCTCCTCTATTACCTAATCCCTTAACAAACCCCTCCTGACTTTTTAATATTCATAATTTCAGTTATGTAATTGCATCTTTACACTATAAAAATCCATCTTGCTTTCTCTGAAGCTTCTGGTTCCTCTTGGAACTGAGCTGGCTCCACGAGAGGCATCGATCTCAATAAATGCCTATACTTGGATTGGAGGGGGTCTAACCCTGAATTCTTTGAGAAGGTTCCACCACCACACATCATGAAACTTCAATAGCAGGACTTGAACCCAGGTCTTCCTGAGGCTGGCTCTCTGTTATCCCACGTAGCCCTCTAGCTATGCTGGATGTCTAAATGTGCTGTATGTGGGTTTTATAAATGCTTGATTTCTTACCATTTCTTAGTCATAGTAAAATGAATTCTACTGCATGAAGCTCAACAAATCAGGCAGATATCTTTTGATAGGATATATTATTACTCTGAATGATTCTACCTTCTCCCTCAGAGTTAGAAAGACCTCCATTAATTCCTGGCTCTGACTAATTCTGGCCCTGTGACCCTAGGCAAGTCACCTCAGCCCTCAATGCCTGAGGCTATGATAACACTCAGGCTACAGAACCTGAGTGGATCTTCTTTGAGAAAGGGGTAATTTCCAGTGAAATCATAATTGTGCTGCCTCCCCAGCATAAAATGAATGCTAACACCTCATATTATTTATAACCATTTAAGAGTTACAGAGCACCTCCTTCCAAACCACCCAATGAAGAAATTGGGGTAGATACTGTTAACCCTATTTTGCAGGTTTGGAAACTGAGGCCTAGATTGGTTAAGTGACCAACCCAAAGTCACACAGAAACCGAAGAGTCTGGATTTGAACTAAAGTCCTCCAAGTTCAGAATTCAATGATCCTCATGTGGAAGGAAAGAATTTCTTATCTTTAAACTAAGCCCAGCAATGTCTTTATTTAAGTTTTTTGGGGAAAAGCTTGTCAGAAGGTGATGATAACTCTATTTTTTCCATCCCTTGAGGCGCTCTCGGTGTCTTCAGCAAGTGAGACATCCTCTGCAGCCACACATGGTGGAGTACGCCAGGGAGTCCAAATGTGATTCCTTGGATATTTATGACAAAGGGAGCTGAAGGAAAATAGGGTGCTGTGGCTGCCTCTGTGAGCGGGTATTATTTTTAGCGCTGTCAGCATTTTCCTTTGTGCTTACCCAAAATGAGTGGCTTCCGTGTGCAGGATAGAAAATCACTAGGTTCTTTCCTGCCCTCCTTCAGAACAACAGTGCAGTTTAAAAAAAAAAGAAAGATATGTAACTTCAATATTCTATTCCTTCTTCAGTAGTGAGAGGCAGCCCATGTAGTGAAGAGTGATGCAGGACAGCGATCAGACCTGGGGCGAATTCCATCTGTGACAATTATTAAAAACACAGATCTGCCCACATCCTATTCTCCCGATAAAACATCATTAATGATTCCCCATAGCCTGCAGGATAAACTGCCAAGTCCTTCCCCCAGCATTTCTATTTAAAGCCCTCCACAGCCTTGCAGCTCTTATCTACCTTTCCACGCTTATTTCCCATCTTTCTCCTTACCACACTTCCCATTCCAGTCCAATTTTTTTCTCATCTCATCTCCTGCCCCCGGGTCCTTGCCCAGACGGTCTGCCATACTTGGAATGCCCTCACTCTTTACCTCTGGCCCTCAGAATCCCTAGTTTCCTTCAAAGCACACAGTCCAGATGTCACCTGCTACTTGACACCTTTCCTAGAGTTCTAAGATATCATCATTTTCACTCTTGAAATTCTTTTTCTCCTTAATTGAGTACTACTGCCCCCCACCTCCCTACCCCCCAGGGAAATGTAAGCCCTTAGGGGAAAGGCATCTTTTTCTTTTTGTCTTTGAACTCTGAATACCTAACTGAATCCCTATGCCCTGGCAAGGCACTTTAATTCTCATAGCTTCGACTTCCTAATCGGTAATCCAATACATACCTCATAGCCTAATTGCAAAGAAAGCACCTAGAAGAAGATAATGCGCTAGGGAAATGGGAACCCTTTGCCTACCCTTGCCGCGAAGTCTGACCCAACTACGTACATCTACGTACAACTACGTACGTACAGGAGTCATTTATGTACTGTGCTGCTCAGAATTTCTTTTTCTTCCTTCCTTCCTTCCTTCCTTCCTTCCTTCCTTCCTTCCTTCCTTCCTTCCTTCCTTCCTTCCTTTTTCTTTCTTTAAGATAAAATTAGGGCTTATTCTGTTTTTTTTAACCTCACCTTGCTCTGTTTTCCAAACCCTTTTAGGGTTCCTCAAGCCATATCTGCAGACCCCAATTTCCTGTTCCTTCTTCTGTTAGCCCAGTGTGAAAGGCAGGGCAATTGGAGTGTAGGACAGGGGAGGCAGCGCCTGTTGCCACTTGTCATCCTCTTTCTTAACTCTGAAACTACAGGCAGTAGATAAAAAAAACACTAAGAGCCCAGACCCCTGAGTTAGTGTGCTTTAAATTGACCCTTATCCTGTAGCTGTTGGGTTACTTACAAGGATGTAGTCCAAAATAGTACACATTTGTCTATCTCTTGAAGGTTTGCAAAATGCTTTCTTCACATCAAGCTTGTGAAGCAGGTAGATTGAAAAAGAGAGGTGAGTTCTACTGGCTGATCAGTGCTTCTGTGGCAGGTAGTTTTATTTCTATGTTTATATTTTGTGCTCACCTTTGTAGGCCCATACTTGGAGAGAGTCTTCTAGCTCTGGACGGGACTGAGAATTCTGAGATCTTAGGGCCAGATGGGTATGTCTCTGTGTAAGGAACAGCCATATCTTTGATGCTGTCTTCTGAGCCTTTACCTACTCTCTTGGGTGTCATAGGTTATAGGACCACGGTACAGGACAGAGATAGCTAGAGATTGCTCTTACCAGGATGTAATGAGTATCTTCAATGCTGATTCCTAGCGGGATGACCTACTTCCTTCTTAAAAGACTTTTTGTTCTCTTTCTCTGCATTGGAGGTAGGGGTGAGGTAAGAAGTGGAAGCTTTCCCCTTGAAATGGTGCTATTGTATATTAACAGTACAGTTTCCTCCTGGTGCCAACTAGACAACCATTGGAATCATGAAAGAATGGCCAGTGGCAATGAGCCTTAGAAAAACCAATATTACAGAAGGTGTCTTTCCTGATTATCATTATTATTATTATGGACCAGATCCCATCAAAACTGGATTTGCAGGCAAGAGCATTAGAAGCCTGGAGGAGGACAGAGTGAGTCAGGGGTGAGGCAGAAGTGAGTCAAGTCCAGTGACCTTCATTCATTTGCTGAGATCCTTACTGCTTTTGGTTCTTAAGCCCATTTATTTACTCCCATTAGATGCTGCTGGAATATAAACTATCTCCTTGAGAGGAAGGTGGACCAAAGAGCTTCTGATATTCATATAGTCTGTTTGAGGAAGGAATCTCGGTGGAGAAATAGGACTGGGTTTGGAGTCAGTGGACCTGGATTTTAATCCTGCTACTACCCTCGTGAGGTCAAACAAGGCATAGACACCATTGTAGACCTAACATTAGAAGGGGACTCAGAGGCTAGCTAGGCAACCCCCTCATTTGACAGATGAAGAAACTGGGGCCCAGGGAGGAGAAGCAACTTGCTTAGGTCGCAAGCATCAAAGGTTGGTTTGGAATGCAAGTCTTTCGTCCATACTGTACTGCCTCCCTAAGTCACTTGGTGTTCCTGATAAAACTAGTAACTGTGCAGCCAGCCACAGTTTCTTTTCTGGAGGACTCACCTGATTCTTAAGTTAGGGAAGAAAGAAGGGAAATAAGCACTTTTTTATTAAGCACCTACTATGTGCCAGTCTAAGGGCTGTATAAATATCATCTCATCCTACTCACAAGGGCCCTGGGAGGAAGGCAATGTTATTATCCCCATTTTACAGGCAAGGAAACTGAAGCAGCCAGAGATTAAGCGGCTTGCCCAGGGCTGCACAGCTTATGTGTCTGAGGCCGGATTTGAATTCAGGTGCCCCTCCCTCTAGGTCCTGTGCTCCCTCCATCAAACCACCCAGCTATATGTATTTACTTTGTGTCTATTTATTTATGTTGGTCATTTCCTCCTGCAGGCTGTAAACTCCTCACCACCATATTTTGTCTGTATCTCTAACATAGTGACTGCCCGCCGGTATTGTGATTGATTTATTGGCACTAGACTATAAATTCCTCGAGGGTAAGCTCAGAGTCAGGGCAGACTCATCTTCCTGAGTTCAGATCTGGCCTCAGACACTTCCCAGGTGTGTGACCCTGGGCAAGTCACTTACCCCTGTCTGCCTCAGTTTGCTCATCTGTAAAATGAGCTGGAGAAGGAAACAGCAAACCACTCCAATATCTCTGCCAAGAAAACCCCAAATGGGGTCATGGAGAGTCAGAGTCTTATCTGAACTTTGGGTCTCTAACCACTCCTACCATTGACCTCAACACAGAGTAGCCACTGAACGTGGGTTGAATTGGATCGACTTGGATTAATCTTCATAGACAAAACAATCATTTTTAATAATAACTAGGTTAAAGCTATAACAATATCTCAAATTTCTTTAGCACTTTGTTTTCTATTTCTGAGAGATAAATATACAAGCGTTAGTTCTACCATTTTTGCGGATAGGAAGACTGAGGTTCAGAGATGTTCTGGAGGTCACCCAGCTAGTAAGTGTGAAAGCTGCGGTTTGAGCCCAAGCCTTCTTGTCTCAAGACCATCATCCTTTCTGTTGTAGTACACGCTCTCATTACTTTGAGTGACTATTGAATTCAGAGTTCTGGGATTTTGAAGTTGTCAGTGTTTTTGGTTCGTGATCCTGAGATAAAGTGTTTTGAAGACAGGCGCACTTATGTAACTTTTCCAGGTAAATTTTTAACAACTGGCTCTCCAGAAAGGAAGAGGGGAGGGGGGAAAGCATGCAGGACATATTTTTAAGTGTGTTCATTGGTAATGTTTTTTCCCATTCTTTTTTTAGGTCTAGACAACAAAATAGGAAACAGAGCCCTGATTTGTAGTATTTGCTGATTTTTGAGGTATAAATGCTCCCACTGGAAATTTAACAATTGGCTCTTGAGAGTAGTACAAGCTGGCTTCAGCATACCACTCCTTGTCCTTTACCCCTTCTTTCAGAAGGAAGGAAGGTTTAGTGGGAAGGGCATGAGTTTTGGCATCGGATGACTCATGGGAATCATGGAGAAGCTACTTACTACCTGGGAGACCTTGGGCCAGTCAATCCCTGGGGCCTCAGTTTCCTGTAAGTAGAGAGGGTTGGACCAGATAGAAGACCACTATAGTCTCTTCTAGTCTGAAACCCTGGGATTTGCCAAGACCATTACCACTTCTTAGACCTTTGCAGTTTTTATCATATCCTGCATCTATTTCTACAGACTTGAAACTTAATGCGTTATTGCAGCTACTTTTAGGTGCCATCTTGTCGCTTAAGCTGGTGCCCTTTGTGCCGGGGGCGAACTTGATCCTGGGCTGTATATTAAGAAGGATTTTTGATTATGCTGGTGGCTCATCCGGGAGAAGGATTTAAATGTTTGATTTGACTCCAAGCTTCCGCTTGTCACTTTCAAACATGAGCCATTTTTATAGTGATGATTGGCCACGGGGAGGGTTTCAGAATCAGAGACAGTGACTCCTTGGCTGGGGAACAAGTGGAAAATGATTGAATTTTCATAAAATTGTTGTGCATACGTTGCTTAACTTTCTATTCTACACACATATGTTATGCTAACAATTTAAAAAACCCCAGAAAACAGAACAAAGTCCAGAAGCATAAATAGATAAGCAAGACAGCTTTGAAATTAGCATGTTGAATTTATTATATGATATTTTAAAATTGCAAGCTGTAAGTCATAGGAATAGTTTCACATGTGATCCTCTTTTTCTGTTTTGTGTATGGAAATGCTTGTGTTTATTGATTTGTCAAGCTCAGAAAAACCAAACAAGTTTTCAAAAAACCTTCTGAAATAAAATGATTTTATTTCAGCAAATATCCAACTGATTATTTTTATTTATTTTAAAAATCTATTCTAAAATTTAGAGGTCATCAAAAAAGTACATTCAACTGCAAAATTTAAAAGTAACAGGGCACTGAGCTCCAAAATCTATCATTTAGCTCTTTTACCTTTGTGGATTTGAGGTTTGTCATTTCTGTTTTTATTTTCTGTTTTATTTTTTGAACCCAGTCTGTGCTTTCATCTGTGTAGGGAGCTCTTGGTGAGGAAACTCTCTCCACCAATGGAGGTTGACACCTGCTTTGGAACTTAGAGTTTTGGAGACTTGCCTGGAGCGATTGCCAATGTCCCACAGCCAGAATCAGGGAGACTTGGGACTTGAATCCTGGTCTGGCCTGGCTTTGAGCTCCCAGTGTGTGCTTTCTCTGTCTCTGTCAGTGTCTCTCTCCCTCCCTCCCTCCCTTTCTCCCTCTAGTTCTTTTCCCTTCCCCTCCCCTTTCCTTCTTTCTTTCTCTTCTCCTCCCCCTCTACCTCCTCTTTCCCTCTCTCCCCCCCCTTCTCCCTCCCTCGATTTCTGTCTCTCCGTCTCTTTCTTTCTCTCTGTGTCTCTCTGTCTCTCTTTCTCTGTCTCTCTTTCTGTCTCTGTCTCTCTGTCTGTCTCTCTCTCTGTCTCCGTCTCTTTCTCTGTCTCTCTCTCTGTATCTCTCTGTCTCTGTCTCTTTCTATGTCTCTCTCTCTCTCTCTCTCTTGCTTTCTCTGTCTCTGATGACACTGGCTTGGTTTCCACTCCTGTTATTATTTGTACTATTATTTTGATGTGATTCAGCTTTCAGGGCCCTGCCTCACTTCCTGTAACATTGCCCATTTTAATTTTATTATTCGTCATTTCTGAGAAACCATTAGGATCTGTTACGTTTGTATGCTATGATTTTAAGTCCGTTTATTAAGGCCACAGGGAAGCTCTGTTTTGTGGAAGGAGGCAGGATCTTTATTGATATGATGTGCAATTTAATGTGGCTTTCTTCAGTCTTCAGTTCTCTGAAGTGTGACAACAACATTAGTCACCAAGCATTTATTAAGCTCCTACTGTATGCCACACACTGTGCTAAATGCTGGGGATACAAAGTTATAGGCACAGTCTCTGCCCTCCAGGAGCTCATGTTCTCATGTGGGGAAGACAAGAGGCAAAAAACTATGTACATGTAAGATCGTTGTTATTGTTCACTCGTGTCTGACTCTTCATGACCCCACTTGGGGTTTTCTTGCCAAAGATACTGTACTGGTTTGCCATTTCCTTCCCCAGCTCATTTCACAGATGAAGAAACTAAGGCAAACAGGGTGAAGTGACTTTCCCAGGGTCACATAGCTGGATAGTGTCTGAGGCTGAATTTGAATTCAGGTCTTCCTGACTCCAAGCAGGGTGCTCTGTCCACTGCTCCCCACCCCCAGTTGCCTGCCCCACGTAAGATCTCTACAATGTAAAGAGAGGAAATCTCAGAGGGAAATTATAAAGCAGTGGGAGTGAACCTGGAAAGGCCTTTGGTGGAAGGTAGGATTTGAGCTGAGTCTTGAGAAATCCAAGGAAGTCAGAGGGTGAATGTGGTGATGCAAGAGGACATTCCATTCATGGGGAACAGCCAGGGAGAGGGTACAGATCAGGGAGATGGGAGGAACAGTAAGAAAGCCAGAGCCTGCACTCTGGCTGTGAAGGGGAGACTGGAACTGAAGGAAGGGACCAAATTCTGAAGGGACCAAGTTCTGAAGGGCTTTAAAAGCCAAACAAAGGATTTTGTTGTTTGATCCTGGAGGTATTAGGGACTTTAATGAGTTGGGGTGGGGTGGGGGTGACCCGTGCTTTAGGAAAATCCCTTTGGCTACTGAGTGGACGTTGGACTGGAGGGGGGAGACTTGAGGCAGAGAGTCCCACTATTGCAAAAATCTGGGTGTAAGAAGATGAGGTAACTAGGTGGTACAGTAGAGAGAATAAGGGGGACCTGAGTTCAAATTCAGTCTCAGACACTATCTGTGTGACCCTGGGCAAGTCACTTCACCCTGTTGCCTCAGTTTACTCATCTGTAAAATGAACTGGAGAAGGAAATGACAAACCACTTCAGTATCGCTGCCAAGAAAAACCCAAATGGGGTCACCCAGAGTCAGACATGACTAATCAAACAACAAGGAGGAGATGAGGGCCTGCCTGCATCACGATATTTTTCCACTGGCGTTTTTCTGGACTTTGCTGAGACAGACATTTAGGCTAATGTTCATCCTGGCTTTGGCTCAGCCAGAGGAGCAACTTTTATTCTAATTATTGGGATTGCTTTAATTTAGCAAAGTACCTTCCCCTCTTTGTGAACATGATTTATTCTTTCATAAATCACATTAAGTTTTTTTTTTCTGGCCAACCAGATGATCTCCTTGGTACTTTAACTCACTGGAGACCTATTACTTAAGTAACAATGGCTGAAGGAACATGCTTTATCATTAGAGATGAGTCAGGCCCATCTGAGAGCTGAGAAGAACGTCTGTACCAAAGAAAACCAGCATTTGGTGTAGTTCATTCCATCTCGACTGAAAATAGGGGTGACCATTCTGGGTACTTTTGGGAGCTATTTATTTGAAGCAGCATTAAAAAATGAGAAAAACACAAGTCTTGGTTAGGAACTCATTCTGAATTCCATGGGTGCTTTTATAACAATAGAGCACTTTAAGGTTTGCAGGGCATTTTACAAATATTCTCTCATTTGATCTGTGCCCCAGCCTGGGGAGGCCAGGACTGTTATATAGAGAGTTTTATAGAGATGTGACAGATTTAGGGTACAGGGTGACATGTAACATATGAAACAAATATACGTGTGGGTATACAGGCATTGAAGGAGGTAGTTTTTGCTTGGGTATATATTTGTTACAAAAAATGTGTTTTTTTTCCCAATGCCATAGGAAACTGGAGGGGAGAGGGGAGCAAACAGAGATTTCTGTTCATTTAAAAATCAGAGGGGTGGGGAGGGGGGAGCGGGAATGCTCAGATAGGAAACATTACAAGCACTTTCAGATGAGGTGACTCTAGTATGTTTGACAACTTTTGTTACAAGAGACCCCTCAGGAAATGGAAGTAATTTGTAAATGAGTATAATATAAAAACAAAACACATCAATGAAGTTTTATTTTTAAGCAGTAAAAAAGTAGATGAGGAAACTGAGGCTGAGAGGATAAGTGACTTGCCTACAGTCACACAGCTGGTATGTATCTGAGGCAGGATTTAAACTCAGGTCTTCCTAACTCCAAGTCCAGAGCTCTATTCACTGAACCACCCAGTGGTGTTATTTCAAATAGGAAGAGAGAGAGACAGAGAGACAGAGAGACAGAGAGAGACAGCCAGACAGCCAGACAGACAAGGACAAAGACACAGAGAGACAGAGACACAGACAGAGACAGGAAAGACAGAAAGAGTCGGAGACAGAGAGATAGAAACAGAGAGAGGAGAGACAAAGAAAGAAGGGGGTGAGAGGGGGAGGGGAAAAGAGAGATCTTAAATGTGTTTTAGGAACTGACTTTTGGTAACTATTTTGTTTTAATCTTTAGAATATGGAATTTTATTGGAGTAATTTTTTTTGGAAGTGCACAGGCTACAGATGGCGTATCTTCCTTCACAGAGTAATTAATTAGCTCATTGCTGTTCTGAGCTGCTAGTTCACTTTCTCAGGCTTGCTTTTTCCATTTGAGCTCCTTTAGGATTGAGTAACTCTTAGGTAGCACATTAAAAAACAAAGAAAAGAGACAGCTTGAAACCCAAGGGAATAGGAAAATTACAGTGTTCATGTCTGCCATAATGCCTTCTTCTGATGTCTCATTATGGTTGCTTGATGACCACTGGGTTCATGGGGTCCCAGGATCCTATATCTTCAGCTGGAAGGGACCTCAGGGGGTCATGGAGCCTCATTATCTTACAGATGAAAAAGTGAGTCCTAGGAAGTGGGAAATAACTTGCCCAGGGTCACGCAGGTAAGAAAGATTCGAAACAGTTCTCCAAGGCATGCATGCCTGGAGAGCACAATATCCAACTGGTCCAGTTCAGTTGGACCTTACAGGTCCTCTCCTGTTGCAGGACCAGCCTAATTCTTATATGAAGAGGGTAATGTCATTCATGCCTCAGAAAAGTCTCCTGGCCAGTATCCCCAAGTGACAGCCCAAAAAATAAGAGTAACTTCTAATATTCAATTTTCATTTAGTCCTACCAATGCTACATAGCTCTTATGGTCACTTATAAACAGAAAATATTTTGTTTTGCTTCCTTACCATTCACATCATAGTCTATTCCTGTGTCCCACCAATTGGGCTGGTCTTAGGTAGAAGTCAAATTCTGTCAAGTAAACATCTAAGAAGTCCTACAGAATTGTCTAACTCCATCACTGCCATCAGAGAGTCCTAAAGCTAAGTCTCCAGCGATGTGTGCAAAGTAATTTTCAAGAAGAGATGTGATTTGGTTTGGCTTTAAGGTTGTATGAAGGGGGAGGAATGGATTCAGATCATTATGGACTTGTCATGCGTCGGATCCTAGTCCTCTGCCTGCCTCTTGGTGAATGCGCAGGAAAGCACTTTCCATCCAGTGGAACTGCGCCTCAGCACAATCCAGCAGTTCATGAGTAGCAACAGTAAGAAATGCAGTTGTTTTCCTGGAAACTTATTTAGCAGGAAGTCATTATATCAAGTGGTACAACTGGAAAATGGTATGATTCTGGACTCACCACAGCTGTGCCTCTAATGAGGCTAATGAGTACAATCTCCAGTAGAACCGATAACCCACCAAGACCTGAAAACACAATGTTTACCCTTGAGGAATCTTGACTTGTTGCAAATTGAATGTTTTGACCTGATATATTAGGGGCATTTTATTTTTCTTGAGTGACTTAAAAACAACAACAGCACAGACAGAAAAAAAAAAAACTAACAGAGATTTTTTTATTAGTTTAGGATATTCAAGGAAAAATTGCATTCCCATTGTCAATCAATTAACCAACATGTTTATTAAGCACCTATTAGGTGCTAGGGCATTATGCTAGGCACTGGGTTTATAAACAAAAAGAACATAGTCTTTTCTCTGAAGGACTTTATCTTCTGTTAGAGAAGACAACATGTATATTTACACGATGTCCCAAAAATCTTGGTGCTGTTTTAATGCTATTTAAAGCTTAAACCTGGACTTGGACTTTTGGGATACTCTGTATATCTATTTCAAATCTTCTATCTCCTGTCTCACAATTGGCTGGACTCACTCTTGGAGTGTCTGGTTACATCTCACTTGAGAATACTAGAGAGTATCCTGGAAGGCTTGGAAGTGTCTTTCTCTAATGCTATTAGCTCAAGCCCTCCTTTCCCTGTGCTTCTCTCAGTTTCATTAGCATCAACTAACTTTGAGAAAGGGATGTTTACTTTGTAGGTATATTAAGAGGAGAAATACAAACAGTTCCCCCAACAGCTGAAGGAAGTGCTCTCAATCACTTTAGTCACTCGGGAGAGTGGGCTCAAACTTAATGCCATTTCTGCACACTGTTGCTTCCACCAAGTTCATGTCTAAATGCAACATTGCCTATGGATGAGTCCTCCTTTCAGCTGCTGCCAGCCTGGGTCCTTCAGTGGTGTCTCCCTGCCTTGATCTTTCAAAGTTCTTCAAGGCAGAGCCATCTCCAATCTCTTTCCCTGAGATGCAGGGGAAAAAAAAAAACATGGAGAGAGAAAAACAGAGGCCAGTATTCCCAGGGCACATGTTAGCTTCAACTGGGGAGGGTCAAAGACCTGCCTCTCTCTCCCTCTCCCTCTCCCTCTCCCTCCCTCGCCCTCCCCCTCGCCCTCTCTTTCTCTCTCTCTCTCTCTCTCCCTCTCTCTCTCTCTCTCTCTCTCTATCTATCTATCTCTCCCTCCCTTCCTCGCCCTTTCCCTCTCTCTCTCTCTCTCTCTCTCTCTCTCTCTCTCTCTCTCTCTCTCTCTCTCCCTCCCTCCCTCCCTCCCTTCCTCCTTCCTCCCTCCCTCCCTCCCTCTCTCTCTCATTGTTTTTTCTGTTCTTACAAGAATACAGTCAAGCAGGAAGAAGTCAGACAGAAAGAGACAGCCCTGGACCGTCCTCAGCCTATGACCTTTGAATGTACCCCAGTTTTGGTTCATCAGCCAACCACAAAAAGGCTCCTCTTCGCCACACGGTTAGCATGCTAGAAGCAGGTATAGACTATCTGAACATGCTCCCAAGTCTACGTGGGTATTGCCGCAGTTTGGCACCCATGCTTAGAAAGACTGGGCTCATTGGCCAGACCCTCATCATATAGAGGTAGATAGGAAATGTTTTGGAGACCAGGAACTGCTCTGAGACTTCATATGATCATAGGGTCACAAATTTCTAGGTGCCACAGTGAATGGAGTGGTGGGCCTGGAGTCAGGAAGACTCATCTTTCTGAGTTCAAATCCAGCCTCAGACATTTACTGGGTGTGGACCCTGGGCAAGTCACTTCACCCTGTTTGCCTCAGTTTCCTCATCTGTTAAATGAGCTGGAGAAGGAAATGATGACCCACTCCACTATCTTTGCCAAGAAGACCCCAAATTGAGTCAAGAAGAGTCATTTTATAGACGATGAAACTGAGGCAGACAGATTAAGAACTTGCCCAGCGTCACACACCTAGGAAGTGTCTGGGATAGTATTGGGACTCAAGTCTTCCAGACTCCAGGCCTGGCACTCTATCTACTGTGTCACCTAGCAACATTTTACTGCAGTCTTTTATGGTCTGTTTTCTTAGCGCTTAACACAATGTTTGTTAGTAAATGCTTATTAATTGGTTACTTCTTGGTTGAAGGGTAACATTCGATCAACCCTATTTCAAACAATTAACGAGCATTTATTAAGCACCTACTATGTGTCAGGTACTCTGCCGGGCTCGGGGATATAAATGCAAAGAATAAAACCATCCCTGTTCTTAAGGATCTTACAAAGTGACAATAAATTCCAAATTAGGGAAATCAGAATTGTGATATTTTTGAGTCAGATATGTGATTTCAGCAGTGGAGAGAATCCCTTGCCTGAGATGTCTTGCCTGTCAATTTCCTGAACTTTCTTGCCCAACAGCCGATAATTCTTTTCCTTGTGGATAATCTCATGCAATGTCCCTATTTACCCTGACCTCTCCTAATTCTGCCAGCCTGTAATTCCCTTCTGTGGGACCTTTTGGCCTTGGGAAGTGCTTAGTGAAAGACGGATTTACATTTCAATGAATTTGAGTGAACACTCTGAGCTTGCTCCCCTGGGAGCTAAGCTGGGGAGGATTCACTAGGATGGAGTAGAGCCCAAATATGGCCCAAAGGGATGCAAAGAGCCCCAGCAGTGTGGCTCCAGGTCACAAGGTTTGGCTTTCCTTTTTTCTTCTGTTACTACATGGTCACCAGAAGTCATAGATTGGGAGGGATCCCCCCTAGATTTAAAGAACTCTCCTTCTCTCAGTGAAAATGAGCAGCCTAACTGTGGTGCCAAAGGCATACCAGTTGGGACTATGGGGAAGCATGGATGGGTTACCATCTGTACCATTTGAGAGAGTATAGACATTGATGAGAGAACAGATCCACTGAAGTGTAGAAGACAAAATGTATCGAAGAGTTGTGAACAAAGTACTATGTGAGAAGACAGAGAATCAGGGGAAGATTGACAGGAACTGATATACAATGAAATAAGCAAAACTAGGAAACAGTGTATACCCCAGGAACAGCAACAAAAAGGAAACAATGTATACCCCAGCTACACCAATGGGAATGGAAAGAACAAACCCTCAAAATGGAATGCTGTGTAATTATAATGACCAATCTTGAAGAAGAAAAGACAGAAGACATGTCCTCCTTCTTTTTAGAGGTGAGGGACTATGGGTATAGAACACTGTTCCTTTTGAGAGAGTACCCACACTGATGTTACATTTAGTTGACATTACAGTGTGTAATTCTTAAGGATAGGAATTGATCCATTCTTTATGATTGAATTCCCAGGGCCAGCACAGTGCCTGGCACACAGCAGGCACTAAATAAATTCTTACTGATGGATTTTGAGTTAGTCTTTTCCAAATGACTTTTTTTTTTTAAAATTCTTTGTTCTATGAGATGGCTTTTCAGGAAAACAGAGAAGAATATAGCTGCGAAATGAAGGCGAATAAAAACGAAGAACAATACAATTTAAAAAATAAGTTTATAGTGATGACATATGATTGTGCTATGGAAATGATAAGGGGGGTAATTTCAGGGAAAATAAAACCCTGGCAAGACCTATATAACCAGACACAAAGTGGACTGAGAAGAACTGGGAGATCATGTTGTAATGACGATCTACTATGAAAGACTTGACTACTCTGATCAGTACAGTGATCCAAGAAAATTCCAAAAGACTCACAATGAAAAAATGATATCTATCTCCAGAGAGAGAACTAATGAACTCTGAACACAAAGTCAAGTATAATTTCCTTCCTTCCTTTTTTCCTTCCTTCCTTCCTTCCTTCCTTCCTTCCTTCCTTCCTTCCTTCCTTCCTTCCTTCCTTCCTTCCTTCCTTCCTTCCTTCTTCCTTCCTTCCTTTCTTCCTTCCTTTTTTTCTTTCTTTTTTGCAATATGGCTAACATGGAAATATGTTTTGCTTAATTTCACATGTGAGATTGATATCATATTGCTTGCCTTCTCAGTATATTGTTGGGAGGGAAGGAGAGAATTTGGAACTCAATTTTTTTAATGTAAAAATAATTTTTAAAAAGAAAAAATAATTTTAGAAAATAGCAACACTTAAAATACCATGTGAGACCTGGAGGGGGTTGGTTAGTGTAAATCATTATATATTCAAAAATAATTTAATAAGATTTAATAATTTCTGTGATGGCAAAGACAAAGCATTCAGTATTGCTTAATAAATATTCATTAAATGAAAGAATAAATGTTCTTACTTGTAAGGAAAAAAATAAAAAAGATATTATTGTAAAATTAGATCATATATATACATATATGTGTGTGTATATATATATATATATATATATATATGTAATATGCCATTTGAAGATAAACAGCTAGCTCAGTCCTAGTGCCAAAATAACTCCTCTTAAGCCTGCCCAAACAGCTAATGCCAGGGTGGCACCACAGAGGAGGAAGGAAAGACTGTAATCCAGACAGTAATTATGATTCAAAGATGGAAAAACCCTCGTGGGAGGGAAAACAAAAACCTAAGTGGAACGTTAGAAAATAGGCTAATAGCAAGAAAAGATAGCAATGTGGGCAAGTGGGGATTTTCTGCATGGGAGCCACTCCTGAACAAGGTGGATTCATATGAAAGAGATAGCTTGATTTGTATATGGAGGGGAAGTTGGCACCTGAGACCATCAGCTCTAAGGAGACAAGAGCTACATCTGCTCTGAAGCCTAGGTTAGAGTTCAGGGAAGAGAGGGTGAGGCAGGTGACTTTGCACAGCCTTCCCTCTCTTAAATGCAGTCCACTTGCAAGTCATGGCATCACCTCCCTGATGTCCTGGTCCTCTTTGAGAACGAAGGACAAAGAACAATAGGATAGAATCCTATGTCTGAGTTCTTGATTAAATATCACCTGATCACAGAGTTTAAAAAGAAAGAAACAACAAATGATGAGAAGAGATGGCAACAGGGGAGAGAAGAATTGGGGAGGCACACACTGGCATCCCTTAAAGTGGCTGGTCAAAGGTCTTTCTTGACCATGATCCTTGAACCCTGGATACAGAACTGAAGGTGAAGACAATGGGATTTTGCCAAGGCTGGCTCAAGAGAGAAGAAATAACACATTTAAACATATGTAGGAAGGACCAGGTCTAGAATTTAATTGGTTCAAAGAACTCCCAATGATGAAACTCCTTCTATAGATGGGGGCCTGTTTTGCAATTTATAATCTTAGAGTAGCAGTTTTAAAACTTTTTGGTTTCAGACCCCTTAATATTCTTGAAAATTTTTGAGGACCACAAAGAGAGCTTTTGTTTTTGTGAGTTCTATCCATAGATAAAGTAATAGACAATTTAAAATCTCAATATTTTTATGAAAATAGTTTGCACATCACAGACCCCTTGAAAGTGCCTCAGGTACCTGAGGGGTGCTTAGACTACACTTTGAGAACAGCAATCATAGAGACTGCCAGGATCACCGAGAGGTTAACTGACTTGCCTAGGGTCCTAAAGCCATATGTATTAGAGGTGAATTTTGAACCCAGGTCTTCCTGGCCTTGAGTCAACTCTCTATCCATTAAGCCATACTTACTGTCTCTTGTAGACATATAGGCACATATATGTATGTGTGGGAGCATGTGTATATATAGTGAGTGTGGAAGGAACTGTAAGTCACAGCTGAATATACAATGTCTCACACAGTAAGCAAAATTAATACTTGTGCAATGCATCAGTAACTTTATTTTTGAAAAACTGATGATGTGTGTATACATACTTGTTTATGCAGACTCACAGCCTGATGTAGTAACAGCAGACAGTGGTGCATAGCAGCAAGAGAACTTGGCTTGGAGACAGGAGAGATGCATGTTCAAATGCTGCCCTGACATTAACTGGGCATTGGCTCACAGACAAGCTGCTTACTCTCTCTCACCCTCAGATTCTTCTGTAAAACAGGGGGTGATGATGCCCATGATACCTGCCTTCCAGGGCTCTCGTCAGGGTCCAGTGAGATGATGTCTGTAAAGTACTTTATACACTAAAAATGCTAGACAATTGTCATCTCCTGTATTAGTACATATATACACATGCACACAGAGACATTGTTTTCTATTCTGCAAATGTTATTAAGCGCCCAGGGATACCAATGAAAGACAGATCAGTTATGGTGGAAGAAAGAAATGCTTTGTAACTTGAAATACACCAAGAAACCTGGGAAGACTTAGATGAACTGATGCAAGTCAAATGAGCAGAACCAGGAAAACAATACAAACAGTGACTATGCCAATGCAAAGAGAAAGGGCATTGATAACAAATAATTGAAGCTTTCTTTGAAGAAGGGGTAGGGTTAGGGTTAGGGTTAGGTTGCAGAGGGGCAGGACTCTAAATGTGGAACACTACATACTGTCAAACTTTAAGGTTCAAAAAATGCTTTACAAATAATATCTCATTATTTTCTTCACAACAACCTTGGGCTATAGATACTAGTGTTATTTGCATTTTACAGATGAGGAAACTGAGGTAAACAAATGCTTAAGTGACTTGTCCAGGGTCACATAGCTAGTAAGTACCTGAAACTGGATTTGTACTTGGGCCTTCCTGACTCCAGGTCCAGTACTCTATTCACTGCACTATTTAGTGATAATAAAAATTAACTTTTTAAAACTTCCTCCCAAAAGTAACAGCTTGTCAGAGCAGGTGGAATATCTAGATGCTTATGTGTTACATATCTGTTTACATGTCCTTAAAAAGTCCAAGAACTTCTTCATTTTGGGAGCTGACCAGTTTATTGATGATGTTAGCACATGATGGGCAAGCCATGACAAAATTCTCCATCAGACTGTTACAAATACAGCTACACTATGGGGTTCTCCATTCGACCAAAAGCTCCTGAGATCATGAAGTAGCCAATAGAACATTCCTGTGGGCTCCAGTTCATCCAATGAAACAGAAAACTTTCTTGACTATAGGAGAAGGGTCTTTCAAATAATCTGGTAAGCAGGGGCAGCTAGGTGATACAGCGAATAGAACATTGGCCCTGGAGTCAGGAGGACCTTTATTCAAATCTGGCCTCAGACACTTACTAGCTGTGTGACCCTGGGCAAGTCACTTAATCCTGATTGGCCCCCCCCCAAATCATTTGATAAGCAAGGAGACTCTGGGGGACAATGCTGGACCAAAATAAACCTGTAGAACTCTCAGAAATCATAAATTTAAATGTTATTTTTTACAATAGCTCTAAAGATACACACATGAATGTTTCCCAAAAGATTAAGGAAGGTATATTCTCAACCCTCCATCATTCATACATGAAAGCAAACTCTTCTCCAAATAAACACATCATTAGGTTGTACTGAAGAGTGTAAAGAAAGCTCTAATTAACTAATTGGCCAATCACTGTTCCACACTTTGGACATTAGCCAACATTCACTCTGAAATGTTTAAAATGACTGTGAAGTAAATAAGCTGATTTGAGAAACCATACGTGAAAATCCTTTGAATAACTTTGCGCTTATATCTCACATACTTAGATATATAGAATCGGCATTTTATGAAAGCTGTTTCTAAAAGTTTTCTGGCCTGTTTTTTTTTCACACATTTAGTATTTTTGGCTCCTGAGTAGGAGGAAGTCTGGGCCAGAGGAAATGCTCAAGGGGAAATGGCATAAAGCTGGCATTAAACATGTTGGTGGTTTGGGGATTCCCCTCAGCCTTTCACACCCTTGCCCCCTCCTCCCATTTCTAAGAGCACATAGATGTATGTTGGCTTTCCCCATGGCCCAGGCCATTCTCCGAAACATCCTTAAGATAATCTAATCTTCATAGACCTATACTCCTCAGTGACCTACTTCCAAGACAAGTCAACATTTATTAGATATTTATTTTGTGCCAGGCACCACTATGTGCTAGTGATACCAAGAAAAGAAAAAAAAACCCAAACCCATTGTCCCAACTATCAAGGACCTAACAGTCCAAATTCCCCAAAGCAGGGAGAATCCTTAGCCTGGGAGCCCATACACAGAACCATCACCTAGAAACCTGGAATCCTAGGATGTCAGAGCTAGAAGAAACCTCTGTAACATATCCAGCAAGGGTTCATCCAGTCTGGCCCCAACGGTCCTACTCCACATGGAAAAGGGGGATAATTTCAGCTGCTGGACTAGCTTTAAAGACAAAAACCAGTCCTAGGCTTAGAACTGAAAGGGACCTCAGAGGTCATCTAGGCCATTTTACAGATGAGGAAACTGAGGCCCAGAAACATTTAGAGACATGTACAAGGTCACCCAGGTAGTAGTAACTCCAATGCCAGTGCTTTTTCCACAGTAGTATAGCAGGTTCTTCCGAATTAACTTTATCCCAGAAAGATGACCAAATATACACACATACATATGTATGTTCATACATGTGCATGTGCTTACATATATGTGCATACAAATGTATGTGTCTATGAGTATACATAAATATGTTTGTTTATGTATACATAAACACATATATTAGAATAATTATAATAATATCTTAGAATACACATTTCTATATATTAGAATATGCCTTTATCTTCAATTTAAGAGAACTATGGTAACATAGTTCCTTTTCCCATGATGAATGAACTCTTTCACATTAATGAATTACCAAAATAATTAAAGCTTTTAAAATAAGCATACACTTTTCATCCACCTAAGCTATACAGAGCTCTGGGAAATACATGAAGTTTGGATAAAGCTGGGCCCAGTACTGACCTTGAGGCACTCAACCCTGTGGCTTGATGCACACCTTTCTAACATGAATCCTGTGCTTTCCTGCATTCTGAGCACAGTGAACAACACTTTAACTTCACCTACAGACTCAGTTTCATCATATGGGCAACAGTTGTGAGAGAGTCTATGTACAGAGACCAATGGGTTATTTCTGACTATATTAAATGACTCTGATCCACTAGGAGGCATTTGAGGTATTTTATCTCAGCCTTATAGCTTTTCTCTCTTCTCCCTTGCTGTCAACATTTTTGTATTATTTCTTGATGTCTTAGATGTGCCTGCCTCTGGCCAGTCAGTCAGTAAACATTTATTAGGCACCTACTGTGTGCCAGGCACTATGCCAAGCCTGAGGGGCACAAAAAGAAACAAAAGCCAGTCTCTACTCACAAAAAAAACTCACAATCTATTGGGGGAGACAACAAGCAAACAAATCTATACAAAGCAAGCTATGTACAGGACAAATAGAGGGAAGGCACCAGAATTAACAGGGGTTGGGAAAGGTTTCTTGTAGAAGTAGGATTTCACTTGGCACTTAAAAGAAGAGAAAAATGGGTGGAAGCCAAAATGAGGAGGGGGAGTATTCTGGGTATGGCAGCAGCTGAAGAGAATGCCTGGAGTTGGGAGATGAAGGGGTCTTGTTCATGGATCATCCAGAAGGCCAGTGTCCCTGGATCAGAGAGTACATGTTGGGGAGTAAGGTGTAAGAAGACTAGAAAGGAAGGAGGCAGCTAGGTTATGAAGGGCTTTGAATACCAAACGGAGCATTTTGTGTTTAATCCTGGTGGCACGGTAGATACCAGTACCAGGCCTGCGGTCAGGAAGACTCATCTTCCTGAGTTGAAATCTGACCTCACAGACTTACTAGCTGTGTGACCCTGGGCAAGTCATTTACTCCTGTTTGCCTCAGTTTCCTCATCTGTAAAATAAGCTGGAGAGAGAAATGACAAACCACTCCAGTCTCTTTGCCAAGAAAACCCCAAATAAGGTCACAAAGAGTTGGGCATAACTGAAAAACAATTGAACATATAACCCCACCTCTAGCAGTATTTACCTCCTCAATCTGCTATAAGGCTAGGAAGTCAATTTTACTATAACTGTGTCTAAAAGAAAAGGTAAAAGAGTTTAGATAGAGAGGATATTCCTAATAATAATAATAGTGAGCATTCCTGTAGGGCTTTAAGATCTGAAAAGCACTTTACATTATTTCATTTGACCTTCACAACCACTCTGGGAGGTAGGTGTTATTATTTATTACCCTCATTTTACAAATGAAGAAACTTAGAAGTTAAGTGGCTTGTCCGTGGTCAGACAGCTAGAAAACGTCTAAGGCAGGATTTGAACTCAGATCTTACAGATTCCAAGTCCAGCACTCTTACCTACTGTATCACTGAGCTGCCTATGATTAAAGGGCATACTGGTTTTATGCCTGGACTGTAGGACATCCCTTTTGGCTTCTCGGGGGGCCTTTTCAACTGCTGCCTAGATTTTTGGCACTATTTCAGACATGTAAGTGGCGTCCTTAAAAGGGAGAGGTTACTCTATTTTTCCTTAGACTCTAATTGGCTTATCATTTAATGTATATCAGCTTTCAAAATGTCCAATCATGCTGTCAATTCTGCAGTATGAACACAGAGTAATAGTTATCCAAGAATCAGTGGCATCACAGATAGAGAACGGGTCTCAGAGACAAGAACGCCTGGGTTCAAGACTTGCCTGGCTCATGCTGACCATGTGACCCTAGGCAAATAATTTCATTTCCGTTGCCCCCAAGCAACTCTCTAAGACAGAGGTTTTACACTGGGGGTCCGTGAGCTGCTATTGAGTCTTTTGCATTTTCTCTAGAGCCTCTGCACCCAGTAGGTGCTTTGTAAATGTTCATTAGATGGAATGATCACCGACAAAATGGTATAGTAAGATGGAAAGGCTGGCTGTCAGAATTCACAGTGCTGAGGCGCCCCAACATATCCCAACATATAGAACTGCTGTGTTAAGTAATTGCCATACAGCGTTGATGTCTCCTTGTAGCCTGATACTGTCTTTAAAGACGCTCCTAGTTTCACTGTATTAATACAGCAGGTGCGTTTATTATAGTGAACCTACCTCGTTGTGCTCTGAGAACAATTGACTGAACACTTTTGGGATCCTGTTGAGGCAAATCTTGTTTAACAGTTTCAAAATCCCTTCTAATTTTCCTGTCACCCAGTGGATGGATGAGCACTTAGGATTTCACGGAGAGGGCTCCACTGCCTAGGTAATGTTTGGCAGTGAAAATGTCATTATTTGGAGAAAAAGTTTCTCTCTCTCTCCCTCCCTCCCTCTCCCACTCTCCCCTTTCCCTTCCTTCCTTCCTTCCTTCCTTCCTTCCTTCCTTCCTTCCTTCCTTCCTTCCTTCCTTCCTTCCTTCCTTCCTTTCTTCAAAGAAGTAGGTGGGAAAGTAAAGACCCATTGCTGTTTCTTCTTCCTCTGGACCCCTGTTTTCATTGGTTAGGGTCCTCAATTTCTGTGTAATTTATCACTTTAGAGACTTGCATAGAGCACCTAGAGGTTAATGGACTTGCCTAGGGATACACAGCCATTGTGTGTCAAAAGTAGGTCTGGAACCTTGAGGCTAGCTTGCTCTTTGCCTCAGGGCCTCTCTAAGGATTCAAGGTTGACTTGGAGATGCAAATCGCCTTGGAGGAACTGTTTCTCTTTCTGATTTAATTACTTGGTGTTTCTAGCTCTCCAGTTAGATTGACAGTGTTTTGTGAGTGAACCACCATAATGAAGTTTCAGAGGATCCCAAGTCGTCAGTTTTAGAACTGGAAGGCATCTTAGAGGCCATCCTGTCTAATCCCCTCATCATACAAAGGAGGAAACTGCCATTTTCTTCAGTTCAAATGGTGCTGGATTTCTTTAGTTCTCAAGATTCATTCTCACTTTGCCCTGGTTTTCTTTTAATTGCCTTTACTAAAGAGTCTGACCAGACTTTCCTTCCCGTAAATACTGGCACCGCTATTACCCAGCCTCGCCTTTCGCATTGACTCAGCTGATGGGAATCATGACTGACTCACTGAATGACCATTTGTTCCACCCCACCCCCCCCCAACAAAATTCTAACCTACTTAAGGTCAGTGACCCAAAATTACATTTCTCTCCCACTATGCACAGTGTAGATGATTACTTGTGGATTCATATTCGTTAATGCTCCTAACTCAGGAATGTGCTTACTCTGTGGCAGGCACTGTGCTGTGTGCTTTACAAATATAACTTCGTTTGATCTTCACAACCCCCTGGGAAGTAGGTGCTCTTATTATCCCCATTGTACAGGTGAGGAAACTGAGGGAGAAGGAGGTGGAGTGGCTTGCTCAGGGTCACATAGCTAATAAATGTACTCTGTTTGCTGTGCTACCTAGTTCATTTCCAAGGAGAGGCTCTAGTAGCTGGAGGGAAAAGCAGGAAAGTCTTCACGTAGGACGTGCCATTTGAGCAGAGCTTTGAACTCTATTATACTGAGTTTTCCATGGAACCAAAGAGTGGAAGGACCTTCTTCCAATTCTAATAAGTTGCTGAAATTTTCAAATGAAAAGCAACTTTCTTTTTCATCAAATAATACAGAATGTGAGCTATGAAAATTATGAAAGGGAACTGAAGTCTGCTTAACTTAAATAAAATATGTACCTTTATACTAATGTTCATCCCAATGATTACTGGAAACTGAATCTTAAGCCATGACCTTCTTAGAGAAGGAAAACACTTCCTGAATACCTTGTGGTATGTGTATTGATTGATCTCTCATCGCAATTCAGTCAAGTCAATTTTCTAATTCATCTCACATTTCCTTGAACGTTAGAATCACAATTTCGTGCATTTCCTCTGTTGTTCTGCTGCTGTTATTCCGTCCTTTCAGTCATGTCTGACTCTTCCTGACCCTGTCTAGGTTTTTCTTGTCAGATACTGCAATGAGTTGCCATTTCCTTCTCTACCTCATTTTACAGATGGGGAAACGGAGGCAAACAGGGTTAAGTGACTTGCCCAGGGTCACACAGTCTGGGGCCAGATTTGAACTCATGAAGATGAGGCCTCCTGATTCCAAACCCAGTGCTCTATCCATTGCATCACCTAGCTACCCCTTAACTATTTATATGACCATGGGTAAGTCCTTTACCCACTCCAGATCTTTGCCTAAAATTAATTATTAGAATGGTCTGAGCATTGATAAAGAGGAGAGGAAGCAAGAGTGAGCTTATACCAGAGGTCATCCCAGCTCTAGGTATTATCATCCCCATTTTTACAGATGAGGAAACAGGCTAAGAGGCATTCAATGATTTGCCTGAGATTGGTTGAGGAGGTAGTTAAAGGACCCAGCTGTGATGAGTACACAGGTGTGCTGGCTCCGGGATCATTTTTAGACATACTGTATACTTCAGTACGTGCTGCATTAGGAACATTATAATTTATATGCCAGAAACTATAATTAAAATGAAATGAGTGACTGGTTGACACCTTTCTCTTTGGTAGGAGAAAATGTTCTATATGTGAATGTAAATGGCAGCATTTTATTTTTTAAGTTTAATTGCTGCTGTCTATTGTTTTTATATCATCCTCCACATTTCTTGTTATATCTCTACTCCTCCCTCTCCCTAAGAGCCATCCATAGAACATAAAACAAATCATGGTTGATTAAAACTGACCAACAAATCAAGTAAATATCATCTTATTTCCAGTGTTAAAAATCAATTAACCAACCAATAAGCATTTATCATGTGTTTCCTATGTGCCTGGCATTGTGCTGGGCATTGGGCATGAAATTCCCTATTCATAATGAGCCTAAATTTATGTTGGGGGAGAAAGTATGTACATATCACAATATATGTAGCATGAATATAAGGTTAATAAATAAATATATACATGAAGTAGTTAAATACAAGGTACTATGGGAGGGAGGGTGCTCCTACAAGTAGCTAGAGAGGACCAGGACAGGTTCATGCCAAAGATCATGACTGAGCTGTACTTTAAGAGGAGGAAGAGTGTTCCAGACATGGGGGACAGTCAGTGGAAAGGAACAGAGACACAAGAATGTTGTGAGTGAGGAACAGAGGAGGCTGGTTGGGCTGGATCACAGAATGTGAGAGGGATAGTGATGTCCACTGAGGCTGGTAGAGCAGGCTGGGGCCAGTAGTATTTAAAAGCTGAACAGAAGAGTTTCCATGTTATTCCAGAGGCAGTAGGAAGCCACTAGATTTGGTTGAGTTTGAGTCACACGGTCAGATCTGCTTTTAAGAAAAATTACTTTGGCAGCAGTATGCAGGATGGACAGGAATGGGGGGAGACTTGAGTCAGAGAGACCAATGAAGGAAGCTTGTGCAATAATGTAGATAAAAGGTGATGAGGGCCTGAACAAAGGTGGGAGCTAGGAGTGGAGAGGAAGAGTTAGATGCAAGAGGTATTATGAAGGAAGCAAAACTTAGCACCTGATTGGATATGTAGGACAATGTAAAGTGGAGAAAGGAGGATAGTGCCGGTTAAATAAAGATTATATAAGCATTTATTAAGTGCTTACTATGTGCCAGGCATTGTGCTAAGGGCTGGGAATATGAATATGAGGAAAGAAAGAAAGGAAGGAAGGAAGGAAGGAAGAAAGAAAGAAAGAAAGAAAGGAGGGAAGAAAGAAAGAAAGATAGAAAGAAAGAAAGAGAGAAAGAAAGAAAAAGAAAGAAAGAAAGAAAGGAGGGAAGAAAGAAAGGAGGGAGGGAGGAAGGAAAAGAAAGACAATCCTTGCCCTCAAGGAGCTTAAATTCCAATGGGAGAAGCACATAAAGAAGAGCTGAAAGTGTGAGGGGTGTGGTTGTAAAAATCTGGAATCAAAAGCTGAGCCAGGTTAGAAGTGAACATGGCTGCCTCTAATGGAGGTTCTAGGCAAGAACTCATCAATTGAAGGAGGGAGCCTCCAAGGGGAGAAGGCAGCTGGGGTGGAGGTGAATTCTAAGGCACAGAAACTGGGCTGGTTTAGAAGGATAGTGACACCTTTGGCAGAAATAGTGAGAATGGAAATGGGGAGGGTTTAGAAGAAAAGATCACAAATTCAGTTTTAGACAGATGTTTCCAAGATGTCTAGTTTGAAACATCCAATAAGCAGTTAGTGATACAGACTGAAGCTCAGCCTTGAGACTAGGGCTTGAGTGTGTAGATCTGGGGAGTCATCTACATAGAGATCATAGTTAATTAAGCTCATGGGAGCTGATGAGGTTACTGAGAGTCTAAAACATCTGTTGACTGGTTCTTGGACCTCAGGTACAGTCAATCACTGGGCTTATAGACAAAGCCTTTACATCAGTTTTATTCCACTGGTCTTTGAGAACTTAGGGCCAAGTTCTAGACATCCTTGATGAGGGGGGGCCTTGGAATAGTTCGCTAGCATCAGCATATCACTTGGGTTCTGTAATTCTGGATTGTTGATATTGAATATTGCCAGCAGACTAAATATTTTAGGGCAAAGGCAAAATGGCTGTGAATAGAATAGAAGAATATTTCAGTAATGTGAACCAGAAAGACCCATCTTTCATGCTGCACATGGTGTCATGCCTATTCACCTCTGACTGTCCTGAAACAAATTTATTCTAAACCCTGACAGAGAATGGTTTTCAGGCCTGGGTGTAACATGTCTGTTTGCAAAGTGAGAAGCTGAGATTAGGCAAGCTGATGCAAGGCTGGGGTCATAGGTTAGAGGACATGAACAGAACAGATCCGAGAAGGCAATGGAAGCTGAGAACCAAAAGGGACTTAGGGATCTGGAGTGGGCTGAGCTATCTAGAGTGGGGGGCTCAAGCAGGGACTGAAGATGGGAGCCAAGTAGTGGTTTAGATTGAAACAACTACTTATTCTGGACTTAAAGGATCAATCAAGGAAAGAGGATCTAAGGAAGGAGGCCCACAATCCAGGTAGATGGCACAGTACCTAGAATGAGGATCATGTGGCCAGGAGACCGCACATTCAGAAATCTGGCATCTAGACAAGGTTATGGGGCACCAGGATATCTGGAATCCAAGAAGGATTCTGGGAAACAGGTCAGAGGCCTCCGGAAAACAAGCCTTGATTCAGGGGCTTTAAGTGGTTTCTCTGAAGACAACAATGAATTCCTGCATGGCTCTCACCAACTGGGAAGGTGGTTGGACTCACCTGTCTAAAGTGGTTGTTGTGTGGGCTCTTGACTGGTTTCCTCCAGGTCAGTTTCCTTCGAATAGCCTTGATTTTTGTCCACAGGCCTCTTTTAATGAAACTAAGGAAATGTCAACTCTATGGGAGGATTTGAGACTCTGTTGATTAATCAATCAGGAAAAGGCTTTTCTGACTAAGATTTTGTGAATGGTGTGACAGGAGGTGGTGGGGGAGTGCCACCTTGACCTCATAAGCAATTTAACATTTAGAAAAAAAATTAACTTATGTTCTAATTGGAAACACAATAATGCCACCTATCCATGCTTCCTACCTTGCTTTATCTTTTATGATTCATCATCACTTTGGAGTGACTTAGATGATACACATTTCCATATCAATGTATCATATTAGTCACGGCCATCCACAAGTGAAAGCAAGATTTTCAATTCTTAGCCTTATCTTATAGCAGGAAAAATGCCAAATTATTATTGATTGCCAAAGTATGATAGGCATGAGAAATAGAATTTTTTTTGGCTCGATCACTGGTCTTTTGTGGAATTTGGTTTCTAGCTTTCTAAAAAAAGCCTCTGAACAGTCATACAATTAATAAGATGGGATTCCTATAGGTGTATATAGATTTCTATCTTCCCCCTACATAAACGGGGGAGGTGGGAAGGAGAAAAATAGGAATGCTTGATAATTTTTGGTTAGTTATCCTAGAGTTGTTTTTTTCCTCTTTCTTTAAAAGTATTCATTATAAAGAATGGCTTTCTGGGTAGGAGAGGGAAGTGGGATATATTAAAAATGAATATGATATAAAAACAAAAAAAAATAAAAAAAAAACAAAAAATAAAAATAAGATGAATTTTTGTATAATCGCAGGCCAGACAATTGCTTCATGTGCAAAGCCTTGCATTCAATCATCAAGTATTTATTAAGCACCTACTGCGTGCTAATAAAGAGACATAAATAAAAAAAATCCCTGCCCTCATTAAGTGATATGGACTGGACTTAAAGATTTCATTTGTATTCGGAACTCTTGGGGCAGAAAACTCCATCTACCAATACATATTATTACCTTTGCTACAATTACATTTTTAGAAAGGCACCTAATTAGTCAGTCAATTATCTAGCATTTATTAAGCACCTTGTATGTGCTATATACCAAATATATAGGGTTGGGAATACAAAGAAAGACCTAAAACAGTCCTTACTCTCTGGCATCTCACACACTAACAGGGGAGACAATATGGCCTCAGTTAAGAGCCTTCCAGTGCTAACAATCTATGTTTCTGTAGTGAAATGAAAATGATGATGTCTTTTGTGCATGTGTAACCTAGAACCTAATGAGCACATCTGCTCATTAGCTATGGATACTTTAAATCTTTCATCATAACAGGGACTCCCTGGATGCAAAGTGCGGATTAAATGCCAAGTAATTTACAAAATCATTTTACCAAGTGAGTGCTATAGCAGGGCAAATGATCCTTCAAGATTTAGCTGGGGTAGTGTTTAATTAAAACTCAGGAGATATGGTCATGTTAACATTCACCTCTCAACTTACACTGAAGAGGAAAAAAAATGATACACCAAGGACAGGAAACAATCTAGGTCTATTTACAGGCGTGTATTATATTCCCCTCAAGTACAGAGCAGGCATAACTGGACAATGTTCTAATAAGCTATAAACACAAATTTATTCTGATCTAAATGATTTCATAAAAAAATAATGGTGGGATTCTGCTCATATATTTCACCTAAAAGGCATGAAACTCAAGGCATGATTAGTCTCTCTTTAAAGCCAGATACTAGCATAGAATGAATGTTTTTGCACAATATTTATCATAGGCTCATTAGATCATATACTTACAGTTGGAAGGGACTCTACCTAGTCTCTCTCATAGCAGCTCATTCCAGGTCTGGATAACTGGAATTGTTAGGAAGTTTATCCTTCCCACAAGTCTTTCTGCTATCACCATCCATGCAGCACCATTTTGGTAAAGTGGTTGGAGTTGAGTCAGGAGAGACCCGAATGCAAATCTCACCTTTAACTTCCTGTAGCTGTTTGATCATAGGTAAGTCACCTACCTTGTTTTAGTTCCAATTTCTTCATCTGTAAAATAGGAGAGTAGTACTTACCACAAATGGTAGTTGCAAGGGGCTAATGAGGAAATACATAAAAGTAATTTATAAGCTTTAAAATGCTAAATAAATATCTGCTCTCCTTATCCTTGCCCCTAATTCAACCAAGGACAATACGTCTAATTGCTTTTCCTTATATTGAGCTGCCTCCCTGTAACTTCAATTTCTTTCTAGTTTTTCCCACGGGTGTCAAAGATCTAAATCTAAACCCTCTTACGTTTGAAGACCCTTTTTGGAGACATCTCATACGATCCCTCTTAAGTCTTCTCTGGGCTAAACATCCTGCATCTCCCACTTTCTTCAATCTATAGAAATGTAGTATAACTGTCCTAATTGCACCCAATGTCTAGCACACAGTACACTACACAAATAAATCTTAAATAAAGTTTTGTTGTATGGTTGTATTAAAATGGGGTCCAAGGAAGGACCTTATCACCTTCCCTATTTACTTGTTGGTAATCAAGCTGGTAAATCAACTTGTTGGTTAATGGATAGAAGGCGTCCGCCCCTAAAGGTCCCAAGGCCATGAAGTCAGAAGTCATCTTTACCCATGTAGGAACTCTGAGCCACCAGGAAGGGCTTTGAAACTGGAACTCGTTCTATAATTTCTGCCTTTAGGGAAAATGGGAGCCACAATGAAAAGAGGTACAAGGAATTTAGAGGCTTTCTAGTGAGTCCCTAATCATAGGATTGGGGTGAGAAAGGGCTTAGAGATTGGCCCTTCTTTGGCAGATGACAAACTAAGTAAGCACTTAGTTTGTAATCTATATATAATATAAAATATATATTCTATATCATATAACATAGAATAATGCACACACGCACATATATGGGGATTATAGACCTTAAAAGGGCATCAGAGACTCTCTTGTCCTGTCCCCGTCATTTACAGAGGAAGAAATGAAGGCCTATAGGTAGTAAATCAAAACAGAACCAGGATCTGAATCCAAAGATTCTGACACCAAGTCTGGTGATATTTTCCCCCACACCAATGCTGCCTGTGCAGAGTCTATTCTGTTTGACAGGCTGTGAATTCATGCCCGTATCCAAGTGTAAGAACAAAAATGGATTTAAAAGGAAAAGGATTCAAGATATTGTGAGAATATTATTTGGAGGATGGCTCCTTCACTCCTCCCTCCTAATAATAGAGTTAATAAGACACATGACATTATCATCACCTTTTTATAAAGACTCTCGAAATCTTTGGGATTGGAATTTTAGTAGTTGAGGAAATAGTCCACAATCTTAGAGTCCACTGAAGGATTATGTGTTAGCCCATCTATTGGAGTTCATTCTGGTTCTTTCAGTAACATTAGTCTTTTTGTGAACTATGTAGGAACCAACTTACTATTAGGGTCAAAATCCTGGGTATGTAAGGAGTATCTTGTTTGCAACAAGAACATTCAGAAGAAAGAACAAAATGGCAGCCTTAGAGCCCCATGAATTTCACCTCAAGCCCCAACTTAGTGAATATAATTTTGCTATTTTTTTTTCTTTCTTTCGACATTCACTGATTGCACTGCGTGGTTTACATTTGGAGAAGTTGGCTGCCTAAATTACTCTTGATTAAGAAATGTGAAAGTTTTGATAATTTACTGAGGCATTCTTGCCCCAGATTACCTAGATTTTTACCCACCCTCCCCACATTTCAGTTGTTTTGCATTTGCCTATTGAGGTAGGATTGAGATGAGACCAGCATTAGGGCCTGAACCCGTCGAAGCCTTCCTTACCAGGAGGGAAGTCCTCTGCAGTCAGCCTCTAGAGGGGAATTCTGATAGTGAGCCATTTATCATTTCAGGGCTTGACTTGGAGCAAGGCCCCTTAACCCCTTTTTGTGTCATGAACTATTGTGGCAGCCTGGTGAAGCCTGTGCACCCCTTCTCAGAGTGATGTTTTAAGTGTAGAAAATAAATGAAAATATATAGGATTGTAAATAACTCCCAAGTATGTTAAAATATAGTCATTAAGCTTTTATTTTAAGATCACAATCTCCAGGTTTAGAACCCCTGACTTAAAAGGTGTGGATGTGTCTTAGAGCAGAAAGGAATCCTTTTGTTCCTTTTGGTTATCATGTTAATAATAATGATAATGATAATAGCTCTCATAGAATCTTAGATTTAGAGCTAGAATAGACCTTAGAGATCCTCTAGCCAATCAAGGCATTTAAAGGTGAGGAAATGGAGGGTAAGGGAGGGAATTGCTCAGGGTCAGACAGGAACAAATTAATGAATCCACAAATAATGAATCCACCTCCCATGTGTCCAACACTGTGCCAGGTCCTGGGGAATGCAAAAACATTAGGAATGAAACAGTCTCTACTCTCAAGGTCCTCATATTTCAAATCTACCATGTTTTCTACTATGCCATGAAGCCTCTTTTAAAAATTCAATTGAAAAGAATTTATTAACTGCCTACTCAATGCCAGGTATTGTGCTTGGCATTGGGAATACAAAGGGGAAAAAAAATCTCTGGTCCCTTTGGATTTCAGATACAATGTGCTTTTTACCACCCCACATGACAAAAGAGGGTGTGTTTTTCTTGGTAAAGTATAAAAATGGTCTGTTCTAAGACGGCACCTACTGTTTCCTAAGTCCTGTACCTCCTTTTCACAGTCAGGTTCTAGACTTGCTTTACGATGATAGTATGGGGAAGGAGGAAAGGTTAGTTGGAACATCCAACCCTTATTGTGATTCTGACCTTTTTATATGACTGCTCTTTGTGCCTTGACAAATCTGTGACATTTCCTAAAAATAGTCATGACAAAACCATCCTGACATTTAACTGGAAAAAAAGCATTTAGGGCTTCAACTGTCATGGAGGCATAAGGAGGATTCTCTTGTCTTAAAGATTTGGTACCATCCATTCCATCCATTAGAATATAAGCTCCTTGAGGGCAAGGGCAATTTTCCCTTTTTTCCTTTGTATTCCCCCATGCTTTAAATTGAACATTTGCTGGGTGATTGATATGCTGGTTCCATGCTAGAGCAAAGAAAGCCCTTTAATAGTTCTGATGAGGTCAGGGGAGGTTGCACTGTATGTATGTGTGTTTATACACTTGAACCCTCTGTAGTCTTTGGATTTGGCAGGCTGTGACTTTCTCATTGATATTTTGGGGGAAAAATCATTGATAACTTTTGTTATTTTATCACCTTTATTTCCAAATGTACCCTTTCTTGATTTTAAAAAAATAGCAAAGAGGAACAGTTCATCAAAGCTAACCAACACTCCCGATTCTGACTATATATGCTGTGTTTCACACCCGTAGTCCCCCCCACCTCTGCTAAGAAAGGAGGGAAGTACTTTTTCTCATCTTTTCAAGGCAAAATTTTCTCCCAGTGATATTATGTTACTTTCTCGGAGAGGAAAATGAGGGGATTAAAATGAAAGATTTCTTTTTGCTGAGCAAAAGGTGCTCTGTCAAAACAAGGCAAATTGGGATTATGAGAGTCCTCTGACATGTTTCCATTGCTCTGTCTTTTCCTGTGGTACCCGGATGATTCAGGATCAGATATTACCCAACATTTGCAAGCCACTCAGCATAACACACAATTGTAGTCCTCTGGTGAATCTATTGGCTGAAGATGGAGGACATTGACTTGATTGGAACATAGACTTTGCTGCTACTGGTCTGACTTTGGTCATGCCACTTTCACTCTACAGGCCTCAGTTTCTTCATTTATAAGATGAAGGAGCTGACCATTGGCTCTGGAGTCAGTCAAAGGACCTGGGTTCCAATTGCAGACATGCCCAGATCTCTCCTTTGCTCCCAGTCATTCCTAATTCTGTATCATAGTTACCTGTGCCCCGCCTTCTTTCTTTTTCCTCCAATAGAACATAAATTCTCTTAGGACAAGGATTATTGCTTTATTTTAACTTTTGCATCACCAATGCCAAGCATGGTGCCTTTCACAGAGTATGTACATGGTAACTGTTGGTTGAATGAAGACATGAATACTTTTTTTAGTAAATTGATTCATCAGTAAGCATTTATCAAGTGTCACCTCCGTGCTCATCATTGTGCTAAATGATGGGCATAAAGAAGTAAAAGTCAAACAGTCCCTTCTCTCAGAGAGCTTATACTCTAATGGGAGAGACAACGTGTAGGTATATAAGTATAATCAAAAAACATAAAAGCTTCTATTGGTGGAGAAGGCCCTAGCTGCTGGGGTATCAGGAAAAGTCTCAGAAGGTGGCTGGCAAGACTTGATCTGAGTCTTGAAAGATCCCAGGAATTCCAAGGGGCTGAGATGAGGAAGGAAAGTGTACCAGGCACAGGGGACCATGGGGGCAAAGCCATGACAGTGGGACATGGAAGAGATCTGTTGTATCATACCATAGTGGGCTCACTATAGCCAGACTACTTTGAAAATTGAACCTCGGGTTTTCCTTTGATAAATTGTTTGTCATTAAAAAAGATACACAACGCTCTCCCCTCCCTTGTTCCTGATCTTTTCATGATGATTGTTATTAGTACATGGGAAGCTAGGTGGCTCAAGGGTTAGAGCACTAGACCTGAAGTCAAGAAGACTCATCTTCCTGAGTTCAAATCCAGCCTCAGACACTTACTGCCTGTGTGAACCTGGTTGAGTCACTTACCCCTACTTGCTTTAGTTTCTTCATCTGTAAAAGGAGCTGGAGAAGGAAATGGCAAACCATTCCAGTACCTTTGCCAAGAAAACCCGAAAATGGGGTTGCCAAGAGTCAGACACAACTGAAAAAAATTAAACAACAACAAAAATTTGTGTCTGTTAGTACCTAAAGGCACTTTCTTGCCATAAACACAGGGCCTGGTATGTAATAGGTGGTTTACAAAAGTGTATTGAATGTAATTAAGTCTGACACATGCCTTCATAAGAAGATATAGATCTGAAAAAGCCCTTTGAAGTAGGCTACTCCAACTTCCCACATTTAAGAAGTGAGGAAATTAAGTCCCAGAGACATGAAGTTATTTGCCAAAGTTAGCAGAGGTTGGATTTGAAACCCAATCCTCTGATTCCAAATTCAGTTCTCTTCCCAGGGCGATGCTTGTGGCTTTACTGTTTCCTGAAACACCACCCTGTGGTATCTGATTGGCTAGAGGAGGCTTTTCTATTCCCAGTCTCCAGAGCCCCTATGTTGATCCAGAAGGGGTTCTTGGGAAGGAAAGCTGTTGGTCCAATTTGTCATTACTTCTTGTAAAACTTCTCATCCTTCCAGGAGGCCTTTTTTTCATTTGAAGTCCAGCCAGCCCGGGCTGGACCTTGCCTCCCTGGCAGGAGAATGAGCCGGAAGTATTCTGGGAAATTCTGAGCCAACAATTCCTTCAGTCCTTCTTCCCCCTCAGAGGAGTGGAATGACAGGAAAGCCGTGATAACTGGATTTAATAAGGTTGCCCTCACTTGGCCTATGATGTCAGCGGCTGTCTGGAACTATCATAGCTTCCTCTTTGGTGTGAAGCCTTAAGGGGAATTGGACCTTGGATAAAGTTTTTCATTTTGTTAGTAATAAACAAATTATGATTGTACCTTTATTCTTTCATACCATCAATTGATGAGCAGCTCCTTCTGATTTTCACTGTGGGATCAGTTGAGAGGAAGTTAACATCCTGTTAATGGTGTCTCTTTTTTAATAGCCTGTGAATATAGGCTTCCACAAACAAGTGTTCTGCCCCCTCCTCCATGTGAAACATTGAAACCAAAGTTTTGTAACTTAGGGTCTGTGAACTCTTTTTAAAAAATGTACTGATAACTATATTTTACTTTGTAAAACTTAGGCATTTTTTGTGAATTTTAAAAATGCAATTCTGAGAAGAGGTTGATAGGCTTTCCCAGATGGCCAGAGGGGTCCATGATGCAAAGACCTTGATACCACCCGATAAATTATTATTATTTATTATTCAAAGATTCAGAGCTGGAAGGGACCGCAAAATGTATTGAGTCCAACCCCCTCATTGAAATGTGAACAAAGGAAGCTCTAGAGAGGTTGTGACTTGTCCAGGGTAGTATGTATTTAAAGTAGGATTTGATTAAATTCATTTAGAATGTGTGAGTTCGCCAAAGTTTGTCTCTGATGTCAGTGTTATTAAAAGCAGTTCTAGGAGGGCATAAGATCTGACAGGTCAATCAACAAACATTTATTAAGCAGATACCACTATAAGCACAGGCTATACAAAAACAATGAGCAAAAGAAAAAGAAAATTATATAGTCTCTGCCCTCCGGAACCTTGCATTCTATCGAGGGAAACAATATCTAACCATTTAAATAGATATAAAATAGCTACAAAGTAAATACATGTAATTATAAGGTATTTCTGTTGGTATAGAGAAGGCACTAGCAGCTGAAGAGTCTGGGAAAGGCCTCCAGCATAAGGTGGCATTTGTATCATCTTGCATGAAGGCACAATGGTCTCTGTCCTCTGGACCCCTACAACTGTTACACTGTGTACCGTTCAGATGGCCCTGAGTCAGTACTGCCTAATCAGTCCTTAACTTTTCACGTATATGTACTTGGCTCATCTCCCCAACTGGTTTGTCAGCTTCTGGACAGGAACCATTGCACCTGCCACACTGGTTTGGGCGTAATAGGAAGGTAACAGCCATAGTGGACTGCGTGCTGGACTAGCAGTGGGAAGACCTTAGTCCCAGGATAGCTGCTAGCTGTGTGAGTTCAGATTCTCTGAACCTGTTTCTTCTTCTTGCCAATAAGAAAGAACTCTGAAGGAATCAGCCTAACATGGGGAAGAGAGCATTGGCTTTGCGGTTGAAAGAACTGACTTTCACTCTCAGGTCTGTAGCTTGTGTTACCTCAGATGTCACTTTCACTCTGTGGTAGGTTTCATGAAATCTACAAAATGGGAAGCTTTGGGGGCAGAGCTGGAAGGGACTATAAAGTTGTCTGACCCGACCTCTTCCTTTTAGAGATGAGGAAGTTGAGGTTATTCGACTTGCCCAAGGACATTTAGGTAGCAAGTATCATAGGTAAGATTTGAATTCAGGTCCTCTCACTCCAAAGCCAGTGCTTTCTTCCCCCCTCTCTGTGTAGTATCCAAAGTTGCTTCTAGCTTACGCCATTGATTGGTTTTCCTCAATCTTGGTCACTAAATTTGGAATGAACCTTTTTTATATTGCAATTGAGTCACCTTTCTGGTGATTGAGAATTATGGTAGCACCAAAATGCATCCTTCAAATCATGGTCCTTGTGACCCTTGGCCTTTATTTATTATTCTGTTTGTTTGCATTTATAGGTTCCTTCCGGTAGCTAGGTGGTAAAGTAGACAGAGAGTTGGATGCGGAGTCTAAGCCTTGCCTCAGATATTTACCAGCTATATCATTGCAGCAAAGTCATTTAACTGCTCTCAGACTCAGTTTCCTCATCTGTGAAATGGAAGTAATAATCACAATACTTGCCTTAAAGGGTCATTATAAGAATTAAAGCTATTCTGGAAAACAGTTTGGAACTATGCCCAGAGAATTACCGAATCACGCATATGCTTTGACTTAGCTAACCACTATACACCAAAGAAATCAATGAAGAAAAGAACCTACACGTACAAAAACATTTGTAATAAAAAAATTAGAAACTAAGAGGATATCCTCCTATTGGGTAACTACAATAAATTGTAGTATATGAATGTAATGGAATATTATTGTGCTATAAATAAAGACAAAGTGGACAATTTCAGAGGAAACCAGGGAAAAGTTTATGAACTGATACAGGGTGAAATGAGCAGAACCAGGAGAACAATTTATGCATTATAACAGTCTAGCTTTGTAATATTAATTATAATATTGCATTGCTATACAATATTGTACATATAATTCATTATAAGGACCACTTTGAAAGACTTCAGAACTCTGATCGACACCATGACAAATCCTAAGTCCAAAAGAATGAAGATAAAAGAGGTCACTCCTCTTCTGACAGAGAGGGGTCATGAACTTAAAATCTTGTCTAATGTAGAAATTTCTTTTGCTGGACTATGTAGGTATACATTGAGGGATATTTTTTATATTTAAAAAATTGTTCAGTGTCGGGGGAAAGTAGTGAGCAAGACAGATTCATTTTTTAAAAATCTCATTACTTGAAAAAAAAACCCACTAACCTCCCCTCCCCCTGCAAAGAGAAATCAAAAGGGAAAGAAGAGCTGGGGGTTCAAAGCACTAATTGGTATGAACTATTCTTGTTAGCTCATTCTTTTTACTTTTTTTTGGTTTTTCAGTGGGGTCCAGATAGATATGGTCCTAGGAAAATTTGCTGTCATGGTGTTATTCTTATGTATGTAACATTCTATGAACTTGTTTCACAGGTGGATAAGATAGCTGCTTTTTGTAGTTGAATCAAAGTATTCGGATAGTTATTGCCACTATTTGGGCAACCAGGTGGCACAGTGGTGACATCAGACCTTGCTAGCTGGGTGACCCTGGACAAGTCACTTAACCCTGTTTGCCTCAGTTTCTTCATCTGTAAAATGAGCTGAAGAAGGAAATGGCAAACCACTCCAGTATCCTTGCCAAGAAAACCCGAAAATGGGGTCACGCAGAGTTGGACTTGACTGAAATGACTGAACAACAACCACAAATTACCGCTATAATTATTGCTATTAAAACACATACAAAACACGATAGAGTTAAACAATAAATGTATCAGGAAACGTTCATGTTCAAACATGAAACCATAGCCGGTCAATGAGAGCCATTGTGGTCTAGTGGAAGGATCAGTGTACTGGGAGTGAGGGATGTGCTTTTAAATCCTACCCTATTACTTGGGTGACCATGTGTGGGCCTCTTCCCCACCCTCCTCCTCAGTTTCCTCCTCTGTTAATGAGAGGGCTGGACTATATGGTCTCTAAGATGATCTCCTTCCAGTTCTAGGTTGAGGATCCTTTGATTTCTTTTTTTCTCTCATCTTCATTCTATCCCCATTCTTGATCACTTTCTCAACAGGAGGAAAATGTCCCACAACACTGCAAAATCCTTCAAAGGTTCAAACTCCTGTTGAGCTACATTAATGAAGAGGTCTTACTGAAAGGAAATCATGGGGCTGGCATCTTTGGGCAGCTGCAGAATCATTTTTCTCAACTTGTGATAAATAATTGATTCCATTTTAAAGAATCGCTCAATTGGAGCAAAGAAAGCAAACAATTTTCTAGCCTATAAATGAAAGCCCTGGAACCATTGCTCTCATCATGGATCTCTTTTATTCAAGGCTCTAACTCTAAAATTTAATAAAAGCAGAAGTGTGTGTGTGTGTGTGTGTGTGTGTGTGTGTGAGAGAGAGAGAGAGAGAGAGAGAGAGAGAGAGAGAGAAGAGAAGAGACAGAGAGACTGAGACTAAATGGATCCTTTCCCCATTTAAAATAAGAAGATTTTCCATCAGTTCATTTTTAAAAATTTCATAAGTGAGATTTGTTCATTCTGGTTACATCATCAGTACACAGATGCCATTTGTACATTTTTTCAATGCTTCTATTGAAAAGTCAAAAAGCCTTGCAGTTTTAATACTTTTCTAAACTATTTCCAGTGACTTTCCAGCTTTATGTCTGTAGGCCACCTCCCCCTCTCCCCCCCCACCCCTGCCCCAGGAGGACATCAGATATCAACATCTTGGATACATTCATTAGTTAACAGTCAGTCCACAAACATTCATTAAGTGCCTACTATGTGCCAAGGACTGTGTTAAGCTCTGGGAGTACAAAGAAAGGTAAAAGACAGTCCGTGCTCTCAAGGAGCTCACAATCTAATGGGGGAGACAAAATGATTTTTTTTTTACAAACAAGTCACTTAGAGGATAAATTGGAGAAAATCAGTGGAAAGAAGACAGGCCATTTACAAAGCAAAATTTCCTGATTTGTGTATTTAATAAAATCATATTCACTATCTATGTTTTCCAATGTCTCATAGCACATAAGCCAAATTACTGGACAAAAGTGCACCATAACTATCCAAGATGACAATGTCATAGGAAACACATGATTCTATAAGAGAAATTAAACACTAAGTTTCCACCAATTTAAAGTCATCTTCTGCTCGGTTCTGGTTAACTTTCTGTTTTTCATTTTAACACCTTTATGAAAAAAATTAAGTAAAAAATAAAATCTTAATCATAGGATTATAACTCCAGGGCCGGAATGGACATGTGAGGTCATATCATCCAATCCCCTTCATTTTTCAGTTAAGGAAACTGAGGCCCTGGGGATTTTAAGTGACTTGTGCAAAGTCAATCAATAGGTGTTTATTGAGCACTTACAATGTGTCAAGCACTGTGCTAAGTGCTAAGGATACAAAGAGAGGTTAAAAAACCATTGTAATGGGAGAAAGAAGCTCATACATAGTTAGAGTCTCTGTACATCCATAGGCAGTAAAATAGAAGCTCTGGCCATTTGGGAAAGGCTTTCTGCAGATGGTGGCATTTAAGCTGCTTCTTGAAGGGAGCCAGGGCTGATCCCAGAGCCAGGCCTCCTCTACGTCCTGGATGGACTAAGCTTCCTCCATCTATCTCTACTGATTTATCACATTATACAAAGCTAACCTTCTAGCTTAACTGTCCTCTGATATGTTGGTACAGAGGAAAGAAAAAAAAAACTCGTGATATGTGTAGGAGTTCATCTCAGGGACTGAATAAAGAACTTTGATAGGAAAGAATTTATTTCAACGAGCAATGCTTGCCTAACATTTCTTCATCTAGAAAGATGGAGATGACCTTTCTGAGACCTGGTATTCCACTGGGTGTTTAAAATCCAGGCAGATTCTCCTATGTTGTCTTTTCCCCTTATTAGCTGGAAAGGGAGTTGGTGGAATCTCAGAACCTGGTGGATGGCACCTTCAGCAAATAAAAGGAGGTTTCATCATTGTCCCTAGAGGGTTGTTGGATTCACCCCACTCTATCCTGACAACTGCTGGTGGGCCAAAAATTTGTCCAGAGCCACCCAAAGTACTTAGAAATGTGGTTACATTATTACCTCAATGGGTATGGGCAGGAGATGAGTGTGAGCTTAATTAATGCTCTGGCTTTTGAGCTTCCCTTCAGAAAGCAAACAAACAAACCCTTTGTGGATTCTGGCCTCGAGTGTGGCAAAGGGAGCAATGTGGAAAGCTGCTGGATGGTCTCGTTCCAGGGCATGTCCTGTCCATTGGTAGGGAGAGGTTTCCCCCAGAAGGTGTCATCTGCAATCATTCTCAAATACATTTTCAAACATGAGAAAATGTGAGAGCAGAACATCAAATCATGTGGACTAGATAACTTGTATAAAATGACTATCTTATTAATATTTTAATTTCTTATTATTTCTTATTGTTTATTATATATTTATTTATAATATATTTATTAGGTATATATTATATTTTTATTATTTTCTTATTTCTTAAAATGACTTTCTTCTTAATATTTTAATTTCTGTCAAACATATTCATTTTTAGACATCTCTCTTTTTCCCTCCTCTCTGAAACATCTGAATGCAACTTTTATTTCAAGATTGCAGAATGAAGCTATTGGTGGGCTGAACTACAGCCATGTGTATATTATTCTTTAAGCTATGGTGCTTGCTTTTCAATGCTGGGGGGTTCATGGAACATGAATTGATCTCTTAAGTTGCTTTTTCTATTTTGAGTCCTAGGCCCTATACCACTCTTAATGGTGTGCCTATACCAGATCAATTTCCCCAAACCTAGCACAATGACGCCCCAATATGGAACAGAAAGGAGAAAGATTTCTTATTATCGTCCTCCTAATTATTGTTTGTTAGCATTTATATACCACTTAACCATTTGTGAAGTGCTTTACATGTTATTTCCTTTGATCCTTACAAAAACTTTGTGAAAAACGTGCTATTATTATCCCCATTTTACAGACGAGGAAACTAAAGGCTAGAGAAGTTCAGTTACCTGGTTACACAGCCAGTAAGGGTCTGAAGCAGGATTTGAACTCAGCATTTCTCAGTTCTAAATCCAGTACTCTTCACTCTCTCACCTGGCTGCCTCACTAGGATGAGATTCCTAATGGTTCTACCATTTTATATGAATGAGGATTTGATTTCTAGAAATGTAAACCTGACCTTCTCCCTCTCACCATGAATACTGGTGGTGGTAGTGGTAGTTGTGTGCTGTAGATCCATGTTCCTGAATGAACTTGAGACACAGAGGTCTAAAATAGGAAACTTTTCTGATTATGATTGCTAAAATCAAGTCTTACAGATTTCTAGTTATGTCTTACACGCCAGTCGTCCAATGTCAATTCTTGGACAGATCCAAGATCTCTTGGTGTGCTTCAGCACCAGCACAATGCTTAGCTCATAGTAGGCTCTTTAATAAATTCCTGTTGATGGGTAAATTGAGGGCACTAGTGCAGATTGCAACCCATCGATGCCTCTTCATCTTATATGATTATAGGATCATAGATTTAGAGCTGGAAGGAGCCCCAGAGGCCAGAGTGCCCAGCTACCTCATTTTACGGCTGAGGAAACTGAGACACAGAGGCTTAGTGACTTGTTCAAGGTCTCACAGTAAGTGTCTTTTAGACTGTATTTGATCAAGTCAGGTTTTCCTGACTATGTCCTACGTGCCATATTACCTCAACTATATAATGCGTATACCTAAGCGTTTTAATGCATGGGATAGGGCTAGGGCATGTTTTCAACTAGTCCTTTTAATCTTTTGTCAGTACCTGCTGAGCACTCTGGTATCCAGGGGAGCAGACAAACACTAAGGAACTTTCCAGAGAGGTTATTCAAGGGGATTGCATGAGGCTTCTCCAAACTTGTATAAGTAGTTTGAAAACTCATTGAATGGTTTGCTGTCTAAGAGGAATTGATGATTCTCAATGGTTTATGTTCATGCTCTTCTTGTCGCTGATCCGGTCCTGTTCAATGAACACATTTCTATTGAATTGTCACTGTGGGGTACTGGAAAGAGCAGTGAATTTTTGGACAGAGGGGCCTGGGTTCAGATCCTGCCTCTGGCGTTAGTGGTTCCATAGCTTTGTGGAAGTCATTTCACCAATCTGGACTTCAGTTTCCTCCTGTATAAAATGAGGGGGTTGAGCTCAAGGTCTTTGAGATTCCTTCTGGCTCTAGGTCTTTGATCCTATGGTGAGGTAAGCTCTAAGGGTCCTTTCAGCTTCAAAACAGAGGATATACTTGACAGTCTTTGAAATAGCCAATAAAAGATTCACTTTTTCCTATTTTTGCTAACAGAAAAGTTGAATTACTCGATCAAAGCAAATATTTATTAAGCACCTACTATGAGCTAGGCATTGTACTGGCCACTGGAAAGAAGGAAACAATTACTACTTTAAGAAGCTTACATTGTAAGAGAGAGAGAGAGAGAGAGAGACAGACAGCACACATGATATTGACTCAGGAATCTGTCGTGTAAAATCTGAACTGACACAGTTCACCATAATGTAGCTCTTGGTACATGGAAGGCTTGATGCCTCTGACATCTCTCTAGATAAATTGTAGGGGACCCCCCCCCTGTTTGTAGCAGGAGAAGAATGTGCCTTCATACTTACCCCTATGGAAGACATTTGCCTACTCAGAGGGGTCTGTCAAATGCTCTTGGAGGGATGGTGGGCTTGTGGCTTCTATTGGCAGCTCACTGAAGCTGACAGTTGCCTAGGAGATCACTGGCAAAATCCCAGCTGTCCTTTGCAGCACGTTATCCTACAAAGAGAGAGCTTCAAGGGATCCAGTGACAATGATTAGACACTTCCTGAGAAAATACCCTGCTGATTTGAGAAGGTTTCTATTTCCACCACCTGTTTTATTATTGCATCTGCCCATCCCCAACCAGGAAAGGAAATGGACATCACCTCAATAATAAAACAAATAAAACATTTGGTTTGCTTTCTGAACAGATCAATAGCTGTCCATCCAAAATTCCTGAGCTTCCACCTTTCTAAGGCTTTAGCCCTTGCTTATTGGGGGCTATGAAAAACAACAAGGTTATGTATTTCTTTTTCTGGATCACATAATCCTTCTCTGAGTCTAAGCTAATTAGCAGAGATCTAAAGGGATTCTTTTACGTTTGTGATTAGTGAGTCTAATGAAATGTGTGTTTTCCTTTTGCAGGTAAGTGAACATGGCACTGAACAGTCTGGTCTTCACTCTTCTCCTTGTCTTTGGCTCTTATTCCTGTTGCTACTTTATGGAATTAAACCCAGTAAGGTCCCCCCCAAACCCAAACTGACATGCAGGTACTGTGGAGACTGTTGGAATATAGATTCTAAGAAAAATGGTAAGTGTGTATTTTGCATCCTAAACATACCTCCAGATAACAGACTGCTTTGTATTTCTGTTGTTTCTGTATTGGTTTGGTCAGGTTTTCCTTGGGCCATGAAAAGTGGAAAAGTGCTATCTGTTTCCTGGATGGTTGAATATTGATTTTTGCTGACCGAGCTTGCCAAGGACCTAAGCTTCCCGAGGACAGTCCCTGCTTTGAATGAGCCAGTGTCATGATGGATTCAAGTCTTGTGTGTCTGGCTGATTTGATCTAGAAGCTCGATAGTTGAGTGATATAATTGGTGGCATGTATAATGTGTAGCTTAAGCAGGGAGAGAGGAAAAATCCTGCACCGTTGAGCAATAAGTGGATGCTTAGAATACTGCTCTGAAGCAAAACATTTTTAATTAATAGCTGCCTGGGAATTAATATTATTGGACCTCTTGTAGAATCCACAGTTTAAGTCAGAGAAGGATAATTGGAATTTCCTTTGAAAAATTTGAAAACTATATTTACTATGTAAGATGTTCAAATATTAGTTCTATATTTAGGAGCCAACTGTAAGCACATTTTAAGCTGAATAGGAAAGTGAATTTCTATTTAATACTCAATTGAAAAAATAAAACAAAAAAGAGGAAGTTCTGAGCGTGTTTTCGTCATTTATGAAATACAGAATGGTTTGTCTGTATGGTTCCACTATCATTAAAGACTTTAAAAATATATTCAGAGAACTTTTCATTATAAGAGTAATGCCAAAATGCCTATAAGCATTTACATGAATGCTGTTGACATATTTTTGTGGGATAATGACCTAGAGGTATTCATTCTGATTTTCAGCCGTTACATGCATATAGTATCTTCCAGAAGAATTTGATGGATTTGAAATATGGCACCCAGGGCACTTTATGCTCTGATTTCTGAAGTGAACTACTATTCAATTTCTTTGTCTTGAAAGATTTAAAAATTGGAGATGTTAGTTACATTCAAGTATAACATTTTAGCAGTTCATTTTCAACTGAAATGAGTGAAGAAGCCCATGGTGTATGCTTCGTTTTCTTTATCATCATTATTCTCAGCAGACTAGGTGTCAATGGTTTCAAGGGCCTTGGCCTCATTAACTCGGACATTGCTTTTGACTAACTGTGTTAATGGTTTTTTGAGTTGGAAGATGCCTCTTTAGAAGATGAAAAACAAAAAATTCCAAAGTATTAAAGCTACCCTAGTCCTGACAGGATTTTTGGACTATTTCTCAGCAACTGACAAGTGAGGAAATGAATTCTATTTCAATAACTTAGAAAACTGTGGATTTTCTCCCCTAAGTGATATGTTCCCCTTCATTGTTCCATTGTGATTTCTGTTATTGCTCACAGGAATGATGGCAGCCCAGGCATAAAATATAGTCTTTTGCCTTTTGACTTTTCATGATTTCAATTGTGAGTGAAAAGGGAATGAGATCAGAGAATTGAAGTATGTGGCCTTAGACCTATGAACCCTTTGTCATACATTCTTCTGGGAAGTTTTCCCAGCAAGTCCTTGCTCAAGAAATTGGAAGCCCTAGACAAGATGATGCTTTGATCTGCTCGAATTAATGTAGTAATTTCCAGAGAGATGCCAGGGATTATGGGCTTCACTGGGCAATATGTTACTTCACTTCAGGACATCAATTCTGGATTGTGAGCAAAGTATGTAAACTGGTGAAACCTGTGCTTTTTTCTTTGAAAAATGTTTTTTGACTTCATCTGAGAAGTAAGATTCCCTGGGGAAATTAAGTGGTCTTGGCGTGTTGGCTTAAATATTACTTGAAAACTGATCAGAGAATTATGACTGTACTGTGTAGACCAGAGGTGTCAAAATCACAAACTCCCAAGTATGTTCCCAACCAGATTAAAATACAATTGGCAAATATTTAGAAAAATAAATATCGTTAGATATTGTTACATGTGTTTTTCTAAATCAATACGCTGCTCACAGGGATCTATTTCTATTTGAGTTTGATATTGCTGATGTAGACCACACTAGACAATTGTTGAATTCCAAAGACTTTGCAGGGTCCTATAGCTACTTTATGAGATTCTCTAGAAGGGCCAGAAGCAGATAATCTGAAATGATTCTAGAGTCTCCATGGAATTTTCTGGGTGGCCTTAGTAAAGTTTGTAATTCCCATGGATCCACTTAGAGGTATCTTTGTTATGAATAGGTATTGATACCATCCCATTTAGGAAACTGTAATATAACAGTACTCCCTTTATCTTTTGTGTTTCATGGTCTTTGGTCATTTTTCGTTGGTCTTTGTCTCCTTCCTTCCTCTTCTTCTTCTTTCTTTCTTCTCTTCCTTTTTTTCCTTTTCTCCTTTCCCTTCTGTCTCCCGCTTCCCTCTCCCCCTTCTTTCTTCTTCCTTTTCTTTCTCCTTCCCTTCCTTTCATTTCCCTTCCTTTCTTCCTTCCTTTATCCTGGCCTTCTTTCTTTCTTTCTTTCCTTCCTTCCTTTTCTCCCATTTTCATCATCTTTCCTCTTTATCATCATTATAAAGTTATATTGATTCCTTTTCTTTCCACATCACAAATGTTTTGGGATATAGGGCTCCTTTTATTATTTAAAAGAATCCAAAAAGATTTTAGAGAAACATTGCCTAATTTTTAGATCTTCCTTTAAGTATTATCTATGAACAACTAAAGGTAATTAATCCTAGTTCCATTTCTACTTGGTTCTAATCTACCTAGGGACTGACATTTTTGTGTTGCTAGAGGAATAGCTACCTAAATTTTGAGTCTTCTGGTCTCTTCTCTCCTTCCCCCCCTTCCCCCTGCCAAGGCTCACGTAGCACAATTCTAAGTATGCTATACTGTGTTGTATTGGATTGAATTGGTAATGGAAACTGACTCAAGTGATTCTGGAAACTAGTCATTTTTGAGGGCTAGAATCCAGGGTCAGTTTGAAACAAATGCAGAAAAAAAGCTTTTGACTGAATTTTTTCATCCTACACATTGACAGCCTGCTTCAAGCTTTACAAGACTAGATCTCCTTGGGATTATGTTCCAATATGTTGTATTTAACAACTGCTTGGGATTTTTGCACAATTCCAAGACCAGATGTTTCCCTCAAAATCTCTTTGCAAAGGTCCAATGTTAATTCCGAGTAACTTTTAATCAAAAAGCATGGAAAATTTTGTTGTCTGTTAGAAAGGAATGAGAAATAGCGTTTTGTAGAGTTTGTCAAAGATGTTGCCTTTGAATGGTGATCTTTTATGATATTGTATGTTAATTATGTGGGTAAGTCTTTCAAGCTCATCCAGGAACTAGTGAGGAAGGTGAGAAGTCACATTTGGGGAAGGGTTAACATGTTTTGGTGACAAGGAAGACTTTTCTGTTCTTCTGGCTGAGGGGAAATGCTTTCTACTCAATGTTTTAAAGTGAAATGATGCTACTGCTTAATTTGAAAGGCAATCATCCTTAAGGGATTAAAATATTTAAAGGAGGGAATTAGAAAATTATCATCAAAAGACTATTCTGTAATCTGGAAAACTTAATTCATGGATCTCATTAAGATTTAGCATAGGAACTTGTTATATTCTATACTTCTAAATTTTCAAGTGAAAGAGTAAACATTTCAAACTCATAGATCATAGATTTAGAGTTGGAAGATGTTTTTTTTTCAGATAAGGTAACTGAGGCCCAGGGAATTTAAGTGACTTGCCCAGGGTCACTTAGTGTCTGAGGTAACAGTTAACTAAGCACTGGATTTGAAGTCACAGAAACTGAATTTGAATCCTGGATCTGCCACTTGCTCCCTCTATGACATGGGGGAAATCATTTCTTCCCTGCTCCCCAATTTCCCTATTTGTAAAATGAGAAGAGCAGACTAGATGAATTCTCTGGTTCTTTCTAGCTTATAATCTTTATTCTTGTCATTTACCATTTTGACTTTATTTTAATGAAGTTCTTGATCAAAAATCTAGCACCTAAATGGTACCACAGATAAAATGCTAGACTTGATGTCAAGAAGACTGGAGTTCAAGTCTGGCCTCAGATATTTAGAAGCTGTGTGACCCTAGGCAAGTCACTTAACCTCCATTTGTCTCAGTTTCCCCATCTGAAAATAAGAATAGTGATAATGCCTGCCTCCCAGGGTTGTAGTAAAGATAAAATAATATTTATAAATCTCTTTGCTAACCCTCAAAGCATTATGTAAATGTAATTAATAATAATAATAATAATAAAACTAAAACTCTTAGGACTGTTGAAACTTTATATTTTAATTTGCTCCCATTTCCAAACAGATAATGTAGTATAGTGAAGAAAAAGCTGGTCTCGAACCCAAGAAAAACTAAGTTCCTCATTTTATGTCTTAGTGCATGAGGCAATTGTGTAAGACTATTGCTGAGGTGGCTGAGTTTCCTCACCCAGATCGATGGCTTCTTTCCATACACTTTTCTTTAGTGCTTCTGACTCTCTGGGAAGCAGTCACAATGTATTCCTGATTTTATGTGAAGGCTTTCTCAGCTAGACACAAGAAGAGATTTCTTTCTTTTTTTCTTTGCTCTTCTTTGGGCAGGGGAATTGGGGTTAAGTGACTTGCCCAAGGTCACACAGCTAGTACATGTGTCAAGTGTCTGAAGCCGCATTTGAACTCAGGTCCTCCTGACTCCAGGGCCAGTGCTCTACTCACTGTGCCACCTAGCTACCCCACAAAAAGAGATTTCTGTGTAGGTCTCTAACGTGGGTGTCTTTTCTCTTCAGAGGGTTAATTTTTCCTGCATCTTAAGCCTTTATGCAAACTCCTTAGGTTAGATAGTCAGCCTTAATGTTTGGATGTACGAAATAATCAGTAGCAGCTAGACCCTTTAATCTGTCTAAATTTATACATGCATACAGAATGCAGCCTACACAGTGTCCATCAAAGGCTGTAAATGACCAACCAGACTGAGCTGTCCACCCACTCTCTATGCTGTTGTGTGCAAATATGTTTATGCTATGGAGGAACCCTCACCAAGGCAGCCTTGCCAGTTGGATATTGGGTGTGCATCAATCATACCCATCTCCATACACTGCTTCAAATGTTCATTTCTCTGCTTTTAGAGAGTGTGAGCACAAGGGTCACTTATGGGCAAAATGAATCCAGAGACAATATAAAGAAGGAGCTCTGGGCTTCTAATGGAGTCTGAAGATACTGTGTGTTTTAAAGCTTTGTGTTTGGGCTGCTTTCCAATCGTACTTTGCCCACACCTGTCTGTGAGGTTTTTTTTTTTAAATTCCCACCATTAATCATCCATAAACATTAATTAATCATCCACTAAATTCCAGCACTCTGCTAGGCACAGGAACACAAAGGCAAAAACCAAAACCGTCGCTGCCCTCAAGGAAATTATATTCTGTTGGGGGATACAACATGTCAGTCAATAAGGGAATATCAATCATCCCCATTTTTACAGAGGAGGAAATTGTAGCTCAGGCATGTTGTGACACTCA